>NW_007090572.1:79299-79822 GCF_000164805.1 Carlito syrichta
CACAGAAGAAAAGGAAAAAAGAACACCGTTCTTCACAAGAGTTCAGGGAAAAGAATAAAATATACACGAACCAACCCCAAAACCAAAAGAAAGACAAAAAGAAAAAAGAAAAAACCAAGTGGAAGAACAACAACTCAATAAGAACTCCATGATAGGGACGAACTCTCACATTTCAATAATTAGTCTGAATGTGAATGGACTAAACGCACCACTGAAAAGACATAGAATGACAAAATGGATAAAATATCACCAGGCAACAATATACTGCCTTCAAGAGACCCATCTCACTAGAAAGGACATACACAGACTCAAAGTAAGAGGATGGAAAACAAATTTTCAGGTGAATGGAACACAAAAGAAAGGAGGAATCACGATCCTAATTTCAGACAAAATACCATTTAAGCTATCAAAAATTTAAAAAGATACAGAGGACCATTACATAATGATAAAAGGTTCACTCCATCAACAAGAAATATCTATCCTAAACATATATGCACCCAACATAGGTGCGCCAACATTCATA
>NW_007090573.1:0-310 GCF_000164805.1 Carlito syrichta
TAACACCAATCAGGATGGCCATCATCAATAACTCAAAAAACAAGAGATGCTGGAGAGGATGTGGGGAAAAGGGAACACTTCTACACTCTTGGTTAGAATGTAAACTAGTACAACCTCTGTGGCAAAACAGTGTGGTGATTTCTAAAAAATCTGAAAACCGACCTTCCATATGACCCAGCAATCTCCCTCCTGGGTATATACCCGGAGGAATTCAAATCATTCTATAAAAAAGATAACTGCACGTGCATGTTTATGGCAGCATTATTCACAATAGCAAAAACATGGAAGCAATTGTGCTGCCCATCAAAAG
>NW_007090574.1:0-309 GCF_000164805.1 Carlito syrichta
GACCAAGAATAGCCAGAACAATCCTCAGCAAAAAAAACAAAGCAGGTGGTATCACATTACCAGACTTCAAACTTTACTATAAAGCTATAAACATCAAAACAGCTTGGTATTGGTATAGGAACAGGCATATAGATCAATGGAATAGAATTGAGATTTCTGAAGCAAAACCTCAATTTCTCAATCAACTCATCTTCGACAAAGCCTCTACCACCTAGTACTGGGGAGAGGAGAACCTATTCAGCAAATGGTGCTGGGAAAACTGGCTGACCATATGCAGAAGATTGAAACAGGACCCCTACCTATCCCCAT
>NW_007090575.1:0-310 GCF_000164805.1 Carlito syrichta
TATTGTAGAGACGAGGTCTCGCCATGTTGCCCAGGCTGGTCTTGAACCCATGGGCTCAGGCAATCCTCTCACCTCGGCCTCCCAAAGTGCTGAGATTACAGGCGTAAGCCACTGCCGTACCCAGATTACATGCTGTGTTTTTTTAAAAGCCCATTTAAAAATGAAGGCTGGAATGAAAGGACAGGAAGATAAAACATAGTAAAATATCAAAACTTCCTAACATTTCATACAGTTCCATTAAAATTTCATTATAGAGCCGGGCTCGGTGGCTCAGCCTGTAATCCCGCGCCTTTGGGAGACTGAGGTGAAT
>NW_007090576.1:0-301 GCF_000164805.1 Carlito syrichta
CAACCTCTCTGGAAAACAGTCTGGAGATTTCTGAAAGAACTAGAAATTGATCTTCCATATGACCCAGCAATTCCCCCATTGGGAATATACCCGGGGGAACTCAAATTATTCCACAAAACACATAAATGCACACATATGTTTGCTGCAGCTCTATTCACAATACAAAAACATGGAACCAACTGTGTTGCCCATCGAAGCTGGACTGGATAAAAAAAATTTGGTACATATACACGATGGAATATTATGCAGCCATAAAGAAGGACAAATACATGGACTTTGCAGCAAATTGGATGGATTTGGA
>NW_007090577.1:0-308 GCF_000164805.1 Carlito syrichta
GGGCGTGGTAGTGCATGCCTGTAATTCTGGCTACTTGGAAGGCTGAGGCAGAAGGATTGCTGGAGCCCAGCAGGTCGAGGCTGCGGTGGCCAGGAGTGAGATTCCAACTCAAAAAAAAAAGAGTTCAGTGAGATGGCTAAATACAAGATAAAATACAAAAAGCATTAAATATCCCATAAACCATCAATGGTTTTTTGTTTGTTTGTTTGTTTTTAGTTTTTTTTTTTGAGTTGGAGTCTCACTCTGTTGCCCAGACTAGAGTGCAGTGGCCACTCCCAGCCACCGCAGCCTCGCCTGCTGGGCTCCGG
>NW_007090578.1:0-1640 GCF_000164805.1 Carlito syrichta
ATCTTATCTCTTATGGCCTGTGGGTTTTGGGTTTTGTTCAGGAACTGGATGCCAGTTCCAGTTTCCATGAAGGTATGTTCTTCATTTTCTAAAGTTCTTATGGTTTGAGGTTTTACATTTAGGTCTCTGATTCATTTGGAGTTAATTTGGTGTATGGGGACAGATAGGGGTCCTGATTCAATCTTCTGCATGTGGTCAGCCAGTTTCCCAGCACCATTTACTGAATAGGTTCTCCTCTCCCCAGTGGTAGGTGGTGGAGGCTTTGTAGAAGATGAGTTGGATGAGAAATTAAGGTTTTGCTTCTGGAATCTCAGTTCTATTCCATTGATCTATATGCCTGTTCCTGTACCAATTTAAAGCTGTTTTGATTATTGTAGCTTTATAGTAAAGTTTGAAGTCTGGTAATGTGATATCACCTGCTTTGGTTTTTTTTTTTTTTTTTTTTTTTTTTTTTTGCTGAGGATTGTTCTGGCTATTCTTGGTCGTTTGTGTTTCCATATGAATTTCTGTGTTGTTTTTTCTAGGTCTGAGAAGAATGTTGCTGGTAATTTGATGGGTAGTGCATTAAATCTGTAGATTGCCTTAGGTAGGATGGACATCTTCACAATGTTGATTCTTCCAATCCATGAGCATGGAATATTTTCCATTTGTTTGTGTCATCTTTGATTTCTCTGAGCAGTGTTTTGTAGTTTTTATTGTGAATGTCTTTCACATATCTGGTTAGGAAGAAGTCAAGGTATTTCATTTTTTTGTGGCAATTGTGAACGAACTTGTGCATTCTATTTGGGTTTCTGTTTGTTTATTATTGGTGTAAAGAAATGCGATTGTCTTTTGCACATTTGTTTTATATCCTGAGACTTTACCAAAGGTCTTTATCAGTGTAAGGAGGTTTTTGACAGATTTTCTTAGGTTTTCAAGGAACACAATGATGTCATCTGCACAGAGAGATAGCTTGACTTCCTCTTTTCCTATTTGAATACCCCTAATTGCCTACTCTTTTCTGATTGCTCTAGCCAGGACTTCCAATACTATATTGAACAGAAGGGGTGAAAGTGGGCATCCTTGTTTTGTTCCAGTTTTCAGGGGAAATGGTTCCAGTTTTTGTCCATTTAGGAGTATGCTGGCTGTGGGTTTCTCGTAGATGGCTTTTACTATTTTGAAGTACGTTCCCCATATGCCTAGCTGTTCAAGGGTTTTTATCAAGAAGGGGTGCTGGATTTTATCAAAAACTTTTTCTGCATCTAATGATATAATCATGTGGTTTTTGTTTTGACATCTGTTGATGTATTTAATTACATTTATGGTTTTACGAATGTTGAATCAGGCTTGCATCCCATGGATGAAGCCTACTTGCTCATGATGGATGATTTTTGAGATGTGTTGTTGAATCTGGTTCACTAGGATCTTGTTGAGAATTTTAGCATCTATGTTCATCAAAGATATTGGCCTGTAGTTCTCTTTCTTTGTTGGGTCTTTACTGGGCTTGGGTATCATATGATTTTGGCTTTGTAAAATGATTTGGGGAGAGATCCGTCTTTCTCAATTGCCTGGAATACCTTCAGTAGGATTGGTATAAGCTTGTCCTTAAATGTCTTGTAGAATTGGAAAGCCATCTGGTCCGGGGCTTTTTTTTTTTTTTT
>NW_007090578.1:2376-20307 GCF_000164805.1 Carlito syrichta
TTTATGGCCAAATATGTGGTCGATCTTAGAGTACATTCCATGTGGTGATGAGTAGAATGTGTATTCTGTGGTCTTTGGATGGAGTGTTCTGTTGTTATCAATTAAGTCCAGTTGATCAAGAGTCACATTGAGGTTTCGGATCTCTTTGCTGATTTTTTGTCCTGATGGTCTGTCTAGGGTTGTGAGTGGGGTATTGAAGTCCACAGCTATGATGGTATTGGAGTCAATATCTGTTTTTAGTTTACCTAGGAGCTGCTTTATGAAAGTTGGTGCTCCTATGTTCGGTGCACATATGTTTAGGATGGATATTTCTTGTTTATGGATTGAACCTTTTATCATTATGTAGTGGACTTTTGTATCTTTTTTAATTTTTGATAGCTTAAAGGCTATATTGTCTGAGATTAGGATCATGACTCCTCCTTTCTTTTGTGTTCCATTCACCTGAAAATTTGTTTGTCATCCTTTTACTTTGAGACTGTGAGTGTCCTTTCTAGTGAGGTGAGTGTTTTGAAGGCAGTAAATTGCTGCCTGGTGATATTTTATCCATTTTGCCATTCTATGTCTTTTCAGTGGTGCATTTAGTCCATTCACTTTCATACTAATTATTGAAATGTGAGAGTTGATCCCTATCATAATATTCTTACAGAGTTCTTTTTCTTCCTGTTTGTGTATTGTTTTTCTTTTGGTTTTAGAGTTGGATCATGTGTGTTTTTAATCTTTTGCCTGTACTCTTGTGAAGAACGTTGTTGCTCTTTTTTCCTTTTCTTCTGTATTCAATAATTTCTTAAGTGTTTCTCATAGAGGTGGTCTTTTGGCAGCGTAGGTTCCTAGGGATTGGATATCTGGGAAAGATTTCAATTCTCCTCACTGATGAAGTTTAGCTTGGCTGGGTACGTTATTATCAGTCGAAATTGTTTATCTTTTAGAACTTTGAAGATAGGGCAACAAGCTCTCCTAGCCTGGAGGGTTTCTGCAGATAAATCTGCTGCTATTCTAATTGGTCTTCCCTGGTACGTAGTCTGACCTTTTGCTCTTGCAGCCTTTAGGATTTTTTCTTTTTTACCTACTTTGTTTTGATGAATTATTATATGTCTGGGAGTTGGTCTTCTCACTTGTTGTCTTGAAAGGGTTCTCTGAATCTCTTGTGTTTGAAATTTTTTATCCTTGATGAGATGAGGGAAGTTTTCTTGAATGATTTCATGAAATGTTTGTTCCAGTGTGGTCTCTGTTTCTCTCTTTGCTTCAGGAAGGCCAATTGCTCCTTGGTTCGGTCTCTTGAAGTGATTATTCATCTCTTGAAGGTTTTGTTCTGTCTTTTTGAGCTTCTTTTCTATGCTTTTGACAGTTTTGGTTAGTTCTATGTTTTGGTCTTCAAGCTCTGAAATTCTTTCTTCTGCTTGGCTAATTGTGTTTTCCATGCTTATTAGTTTTTTATTTATTTCCATCACAGTATTCTTTATTGCTGTTATTTCTGACATCAGCTCCTTCCTACTTTCCTCTTGTCTCTCCTCAATTTTTTTAATTCTCTCTATTAATGTCTTGATGTCTGGGTTTGTTGCATGGGACCAGTTATTCAGGGGGTTTTTCATTGTTTGTGTTCCAGAATCTGTTTTCTCAGTGTCTGATCTCCCAGGGGTCTGTGTGAGACCTATATTCTTCTTTTGGTTTTTCTTCATTTGTGCAGTTTTCCCCCTCCATACTTTTTCCTTCCCTCTGTGTCACCATCTTCTTTAATTCTGTTATTCAGGGGTAGAGGGATTGGTTTTACTTCTGTTTGTTCAATCTCCTATTCTTTATGTATGTCCTCTTACTTTGTTCAATTCTGAAGTTGCACTGTAGGTTGGGGATGGTCCTTTTTGCAGTTTTGAGATTTACTTATGGGGGGAGCTGTGATTCAAAATCTATCTGCAGGTTCTGATATTCCCTGACAGGTGTATGGATAATCTGAAACCCACTTTCCACTGCCTTGGAATCTGTCCATGCAGTAGGACTGTAGGTTTACTCCCTGAAATAAAATGTGGTTAGCAGAGGGAAGAGAATGGAGCAGACAGTGGAAGAAAATGGGTGGTGGAGAGATAGAGGAGTAAGGGGGGAAACAAATGAGTGTACCAACAAATGGAGAGAGAGACCTATACTGAAACAGATAAAAACAATAGACCACAGCTACAGACTAATCAACTCCCATACAAAAAAAATAAAATATACAATGATGCTAACATACAAGCTAACCTACCACCTTATTGGTGTGCTGCTCCTCTATACAAAGATATGGTTTACAGAGTGGAAAAAAGAGAAAAAAAGGAAGAGGAAAGAAAAGAAGAAAAAAGGAACAATACAGTAGGAATAGAATTAAGTCATTAAACTACAAAACCAATCAAGCACACTCTGAGACTTTTAATTTAAGTCCAATGTCCTTTCAGCTCTGATTTCTAGCTTTCTTTTCAAGCTGGTAAATTTGTTCGCAGTTAGGGTCAGTTGCCCCTGGTCTGTTGTGAAGGACAGTTCAGATCACCCTCCATTCACTCTGGCCTGTGTCTGTTTTTTAAGCTTGTTTCTCCCGTTTCGGTGTTGTTACCTTGAATCGCCAGCAGGTGGTGCTATCTCAGCTGCTCGCCCCAGAAGGGGTGGGGCCGGATAGGAACCCGGCAGAGGGCAGAGGCCGAGATGGAATCCTGCCTCAGGGCACATGGGAGAAGATCCACGGCAGGCAGGACATCAGGACGTCATGGTCGCAGGAGAGGTGGCAGCGATCCCAGCAGATCTTGCCTGCAGGGGCTTCAAGGACTGAAGTCGTGGATCACCTCAGGCACGGGTGGCATGATGTGCTATGGCCGCCACCAAAACTGCAGCAGCGTTGGCAGCTGCTGTGTCTACACTGTAGTATTTGCCCAGAGCACTGTGATGCCCCACAGTGGCAACGGCCGAGCTCCATGTGAATAGCTGGCTGCAATGTTGGGGTCCGTAGCCCCTGGGGAGAGAGCCAGAGACCCTCTGCATTCTCCTTTGCAGAGGGTTTCATAGACCAGGTTGCCCCATCGCCATCTTGCTGGAAGACATCCGGCAGCATATATTTAAAAGGGCCAAAGCACTCTGGCTCCTAGTGGCCCACCAGAGCTTCCTCTTTTTCCTGTACCATCTTCTATGACTACAGTACTCCAGGCTTATATTTTCAATTTTAATTGCCCATATTAAAATAATTCTTTCTTGGAATCTTTAGAGTGGTTTCTTTTTTGATTATTAACCCTAACATATGTAATAACACTTTCCTCTGGTATCATAGTTGACATTCTTTATTAAATTAGGAGAGACATTGTCATGTCTTTGCTGCTGAAGCTGAAGAACAAGAAAGAGACTTAGAAAACAGAGAAGACTCCTCCCTATTCCTTTCTACCAAACCTTGGCTAAGTCTGAGAAACAGTCTCAGCAGAAACAGGTACCAGGAATAGCATCTGGGCAACCCATCACACATCTTCTTCCCCAAGATTTTTATTCTCTGGCTTGTGATACTATGGGAAGGATACTGCTAGTCTGTTGACAATATAAATTGCAATAACTTCAGGCTGTGGGCTGCTGATGGTGAGAGTGAAATCTGTCCGAGGTCCGCTGTCACTGAACATTTACGGGACCCCAGTTTGCAAACTAGATGCTACATAGATCAGGAACTTACAGGTTTTTTCCTGGTTTCTGCTGATACCAGACTAACCACATGCCAATGCTCTGACTCACCTGGCAAGTAATGGTGACTGAGTCCCTCAGATCCAGGTAGGTATGATGGGTACTAGGTCATCTGGATGTCACATCTAGGACCTGAAATTGATAAAATAATAACAAATATCCAAACTTCTGTGAAAGGCCCAGCAGTGTTGTTCACATTGGTTGAATCAATTCTTAGTGTTCTTCCTCCTTACCTGGGAGCCAGGGCTGTGTAAGCCCCAGGAGCTGTGCAGGGGTCCTCATATCCATGCAGTGTCCTGACTGGGACTGACTCATACACAGGATGTTACCAGCCAATTAACACTTTCAGGGCATTTGGGTTGTGTTCTGGGCACAAACAAATCAGCAGGGCATTGGGCAGTTTGGGTACAGTGGCAGGGCTGTCTCATCTCAGCAATACAGCACAGATGCAGTGTCCCCTATGTCCTAAGACAGGCAAGGACAGCACAAATTTCTCTGCAGATATTTCTCTTTAGGGATGATTTTGTTATAAAAGATATTTTTGGACATTGATTGTCAAAGCATAAAGCGAATGTAGAGTACTAGATGAAGAAAAGTATTACAAATTTGTATTGGGATTATGCAGGAAAATATTATTTTGTTTTCAGAAAAATGCATAATAAAGTGTTAAAGGGTTTTGTGATCAGGTCTTCAACATATGATCAAATAGTTCCAGTGGAGATGAATACAAACTTTGTGACACACTTTGAATTTCTCTAAGGATGAAACTCATGTTTTTAATTCAAAAAGAGCATTTATCATGAACATGTTGAATAACCTCAAAATAATCTTGTAATGGCCCTAAACAATTTTCATTACTAGTGTAATGTCAAGCAATTCACCATAGATGCACAAAGATTGCTCAAAGTGTGTGTCACTCGCAGTTCCATAATTATTTTAAGCTGTGGGTATCTTTAAAACCCAGGGACTAAACAGGATTCACCTTATTCTTGGTTTGGGAGCCCCATATTCTAACCCCCTTTCTGCCATTTGGCATTCTTTCCCAAGGTTTATCAGCATAAAGGGCTCACCAGTGATGTCAGATCTGCATATTTCAACAAAATCAGTTTCTTTATCTAACCAAGGAGACTGGTATAGGATAAATGAAAACTTTGGATCATTCCTGGAACTTGGAAACAATTCTCTTCTAAGTAGGAAGATCAAGATCACATTCCTTGGGTTAGTTCTAAGCTACACTTCCTACCAGATTGTTCTTGGGCATTTGGGCACAGGTCATCTGTTGTCTGGATTTCTCAAGATCTGATAAGGAGAAGGCCCTGGGGAAAGGATAGTAAGCGACCCCCATTCTTAAGTAAAAGCTGCTGCTGCTCATTGTATGTCCTTGCCATGCACCATCAATGAGACTTTTTTTTCTCTTGATATTTAGTAATGAATGGGGACATCATCCTGATCCAGATGCCAGCCTCCTTTTCTGCACATCCAGGGGAGGAGTCTCAATCTCCTGCCAAGCTACTGCCCATGTGCTTTGAGAAATCACTTGACTCTAGAAAAAACTCTAACACAAATGTGAACCTCTATAATTTCTATGTCTTCCTTTGCTCAGAGAGTCCCAGACTGGCTTAGCAGAGGAAAAATGGAGTAACAATGTCAGTATCAGTTGAATGAAGTCTGGGGACCCAGGGAATATTACTGCACCCAGGGCAGAAAAGCCTGTATAGTCCTCTTATTTTCTTTAATGAGCCTTAATTTTGAAGAAACTTACTTACATCCAAATGTCAGGATCCAATTCTTGGGAGACATAGCTCCAGACTGACAATCTGCATTTTTTTCTGCATGGATGTAGCCATCCTACTTGAATCCCTAATCTAACCCCATTTACTGTTCTTACACCGAATTCCCATGGTCATCGCTGCCCCTTACTGCTCTCTCTGAAGCTGGGAAGGAAGCTCTGCCTGTACATGTGGCAGGACACAGGGCCTGTAATGAGCATCACCTAAGACAGACCTCAATCAGTGAAAAGAGGAGAGGTGTATACATATCCCAGCTTCCTCACCTCTGAGGTGGAATGATTCAGAGGCATTTTTCCATGTTTCCAAGTGGGCTTGTACTCCAGTTGTCCTCAGTGATAGTTGCCTATTGATGTGTCTTTCAAAGTTCATTTCCTCCCTGTCAAATTCTTCTTTATCCCTCCCATGATTTCCTGCATGGGAATACATATGGCAATCCCTGGACCTTACAATAACATCAGGAAGGATCACAGTTAGAGAGAAGATGGGACAATGGAAAGGGATGTTGGAATGATAAAAGAAGGGGCCATGGATCCAGGACTGGTGAAAGATCTTGAATATGGAAAGCAGTGAACTGGATTATCTCCCCTGGAGCCTCGAGAAGGAATACAACCCTATAGTCTCCTTGATTTTAGCTCAGTGAGGTGTTTTAACCATAGAATTGTAAGATAATACATTTTTGTTGTTTGAAGACAGTAAAGTTGTGATAATTCATTCCAACAGCAATGGGTAGCAAATACAGGGATAGAGAATGTCTTTTTTTTCTTCCTCATGTGGTTGCTCATTATTGTCCCAAACATTTCCATTGTATTATCACTTATTGTCATCTTTGACAAAAGACAGTGAACATTTAACTGTGAGAAGAGATAGCACCAGAATTCTAAGAAGAGAAATGTCTTGGGTAAATCTACTACTTAGGTCTGGTACAATCTACATATTTGAGAGCCTGGGGGCCAACTGTCACAGCACATGGGTGGGGGAAGCTATTTATTTGATTATTTCTTTTCATATTTGAAGCACATATTTGATTTTCAGGGTACAATCTGAGTGAAAAGGGCAAAGTAAGAGTAACTGGAAGGTCTAAAAATAAGGAAGATGAGGACAGGACAATGCAAGATGTATCCCTATTTCCAAATAAAATCCTTTAATGTTTGTAAAAGCTTTGGGATAACAGTATTTTGTAGAAAAAATTACAGAGAAGACTGAGGTTAAGATCAGGCTTAGCATAGGGTAGGGCAAACAATACCATCCTGGTTTTGTCTCTTCTCTCATTTGATAGGTCCAGGCTCCTCTAAGGGTTAAAAGTGACCACACGGAATGAGCATATTAAAATTAGACAGACATTGGTTCAAATCCCAACCCCAGAATTTGTTGATCATGTGACTTTAAGCAAACCACTTTTGTGCCCAGAAGACAGTTTTCTCATCTGGGGAATAGAATTCTACAGATATCAAGAAATGTCCTGTGGGTTTGGCTTTATGATGTGCAATGAAAATAATTTTTCTTAGTGGATAGTACCCAGTGCTCTGCTTTTGCATCTTTGAATATCACAAAATCTTGAAGAGGCTATGTAAGATGAGAGTAATCATTTATCATTTTCACCTAGAAGTCATCAATATTTGTTTTACAACTAACATGTTCCTCTCTATAGGGTATGGGTTTCACATGGATCTTTCTACGGTAAAAAAGTTTACCATTTATATACAGCATTAGAAAGTTCCACAAGGAAATTACCACAACCTTAGCACATGTATTCTGGGTTTTCTCTGACCCTCTTTGTGCTAATTTTAAGCACTGTTGTGACAAAATACCAAGAATTTTGTTGATGAAAGCAGCAGAAATGTATTCTCTAATAGTTCTGATGGCTAGATGAAATCAGTTTCAATGGACCAAGGCTAGGTATCCACAGGTCAGCTTCCTCCACAAGCTCTAGGGAGCAGCCTATTCCTTGCTTCTTCCAGCTTCTGACAGCCAT
This sequence comes from Carlito syrichta, assembly GCF_000164805.1. Lineage (NCBI taxonomy): Eukaryota > Metazoa > Chordata > Mammalia > Primates > Tarsiidae > Carlito > Carlito syrichta. The sequence continues at coordinate 9,814 of NW_007090578.1, forward strand.
AACTTTCCTTGGCTTGTGGCTACATCACTATAGTCTCTTTCTATGGTCATATTGCCTCTTGATGTATTGTCTGTCTTAAATCTTCCTTCATCTAGCTCATGGGGACACTTGTGATTGCATTTAGGCCTAATCAAGCACATAATTCAAAACAATCCCACTCTCTTAATATTCTTAATTTACACTTGCAAAGATCCTTTCCCCATAAATTAACATTAACAGCATCTATGGAATATACCTAATATTTTGTATTTTGACCTCCCTAGTCTATTGACTATTACAGCATCAACTTTTAGTGTATACACCTTTCTCTCTCTCAATCTCTCTCTCTCTCTCTCTCTCTCTCTCTCTCTCTCTTTTATCTCTCTTTCTCCATTGTTTCTCTGAACTTTTCTCCCACATGCTCAAAAATTACTTCCCTTTCCCAAGCTTATCCAGTGCCAACATACACAAGAGGGCTTTGCTAAGGATTGACTTAAAAACCTACCCTGGCCCCCATTATCATGCAGAAGAAAGGACACAACCAAATAGAGTCCTTAAGAAGATATAAAATTGGCCAACAGGTATACAAAAAATGCTCAACATCACTCACCATTAGGGAAATGCAAATCACAGTCACGGTGAAATATCACCTCACATTTGTTATGATATTTATTATCAAAAAATGAAGAGATAAATGTTGGCAAGGGTTTGGAGAAAACAGAACCTTTATACACTGCTGTTAAAATTTTAATTAGTGTAGTTATCATGAAAAACCAGTATAGAAGGACCTCAAAATAATAATGAAATACCTTGTGATCCAGAAATTCCTCTACTGAGTATATACCCAAAGGAAATGAAATAAGCACCTCATCGACATATCTACATTCCCATGTTAATTTCAGCATAATTCACAATAGACAAGGTGTGTGTGTTTGTGTGTAGGTGTGTGTGTGTGTGTGTGTGTGTGTGTGTATGCATGTATAAAATAAATCCTGACAGTGGATCAAAACAATTATTTGATAATTATTTTTAATGGAATATATTAAAACTTAATACCTGCATTTCCACACATTTGCTACTAAATTTAGAAATCATATTCATTATCACCTGTCATTTTCAAGGTGACCTGATCACCATAATTTCTTCAGTTATTTAATTTCTTCATTTTCAACATTTGTGTGATTATGTCGTGCACATTCATTTGCTGATGTGGTACTTAATGTTTTGCCATATAATGCCAAACTTGAATCTCTTCAAAGGAGAGACATAGAACTTCTACTTTCTTTTAAGATGTGGTAGATCTTATAATACCAACACAGCAAGTGCAAAAAAAAAAAAAAACAAGATAGGTGAATTCAAAAATTATGTTTGTAATACATTAGAGCACAGTGGAAGTAATGAAGACCAGATGACCTAAATTTCCAAGGAAGAAATAGGCTTTTGTAGATGAGCTGACATTCTTCAGTCATTTTGTTTCCTACTGATATTTTCCAGATTTGTTATTGGCAGAGGTTCTCATGCACAACAGGCAGGAAACTCTACTGAGCTAAAGACAGTGAATTGAAACTGTTTTGTTAAATTTGACAAGAGTTTATCCTTTAACCACAGACTTCATTTTTCCTTAGGACATTTCATAAGCTCTGGAATGGAAAAACTGGCTTAGTGGATGAGTCAGAAAGACCAGTGAAACCTTGAACATTCACATGAGTGTTCTTCCTGGACTGCTGCACTTGATTGTCCTTTATCTATGTCTGAGACATGACGCTTAGGATCCCCACCGCTGCATCTCCTGCTGATCTTTCCAACTTTGTTTCAGCCTTCAACATACTCTATGTCTTATTAATTGGTCTATCTTGAAGGACCATTTACTCCAGTGGGAAACCAAATGAGACCAGTCATCTCCAAGTATATAATGAGGATGAGATCAGCCTCTGGAAGCTTACTTTTAACTTACTGAGTTAAATAAGTATGTGTGATATGGCCTATGGTACTTTGGCAGAGGTCTTCATAAACCATTGTATCACTAAGAACCTAGAGTTCTGTGTGATGCATCACTTCCCCATGAACTCTCAATGATACAAAATTCAACTCAGATTCATCCCAAGATATACATCAGAGCCTTTATCTGGTGTCATATCTCAATTTAACCTCACCAAAATCACCACTCAGCAAAGAAAAACCACTAAGGTGTATATTGTGCCAATAACTGCCCTGTAACATGTGCTTCACATTTTCATTTACTTCCTCTACCAAAGTCTTCACAGGTTCCCCTCAACCCACATGGCAAAATTTTTCTTACATAGTGTCCCGTATTTACCAAATTCTGTTGACTGTGGCATACATTTCGAGGCTCTTTAATTAATCCATACTTGGCTCTTGATTGCATTTTAAAATGCATTATTGAAATTTAAAAAAACACCCCATTTTTTATTTCAATCAGTTTTGACTGAGATTGCTCAAAGACTTTTGGCAGTTGACCTTTGTTATTAAATAAATTTCCTGTAGTCAATCTACTAGTGAAAAACAAGAATGTGAATTGTTTTTCTTAGCTACTCTCCTGAGAGCAGTAGTATAAACTCTGTACCTGCTCCAGTTCTAGAAAGAGAGAGGCAAAAGTGCTAAGAACTAGTGAAATGTAATAGTGGAGGAGGAGAGAAAAAGTGACTTACCAAATATCATCTTATTTAATATATACTAGTAACAGCTAGTTCAAAATAATACTAAAAAATGAAACAACATTGTGTTGTCATGAATCAACCTCAGTTGTGTGACTATTATGCTGAAAGAATGCATTTGACAAATGTGTGCAAGAGAGGATTAAGATGATCTTTCAAGTCAGTTCTTTCTTCATCATGTCTTCTGGCTCAGTGGGCACTTAGACCCCCTGCATTCGCCTGCAGACACTTCCAAGCTAAGATTGCTCCAGTTGATGGCATCTTATGTGTGGGTCATGAGATGTAAACAGGCAACCAGGGTCCAGCTGCAACCTAATAACCTGAGTTCTCCAGCATCTTCTTCTTACAAAAATTCAGAGAATATGTCCTGTCTGTGCTCAAGTGAAAAAACAAATTTGGACAGATAGGACAATAGGAAGATTTTTGTTTGGTGTGGTACCACTGTGTGGGAACATTGCTGAACCTTCTGGCAGTAATAATCTCAAGCTTCTTTAACCTCCACACCGCTGATTTTAAGCATGAAATCTGTCCTTTACCTGCTTGTACATACTTAGTTTGTCAGAAACTCCACAAAACCAGGACCCAAACAGATCAGAATCCATGGAGACTGACTTGGCTTCTGCAGTCACTAATGCATTTAGGTGCTTCCATAACTTTCAAAGAGGCTCTGAAGGAGAAGGAAGCTGGCTCTCCAAGAATGATGGGCAGGGTGATTGGAGTCTGGGTCACAACAATGTCCTTCTATATCCTGAAAAAATTTCAGAAAAGCGCAAGAGTATGTATAAACATTATGAGACATTTTCATAATTTCCCATCAGTTATTTATTCAATGCAATGTAATAGTATTTGTATGTGATTTTGGTTCACACATCACAAAAATCACTTTCTAAAAAGGACAGATATTATTAAGAACCAGGGGCTTCCTGGTCCCATTTGCACTATTGTCCTCCATCTGTGTCAGAGTCTTCAACAGAGCACAGGTCCTTGTTCCTCCTGGAAAATTCCTCACTCTCACTTACTTAAACATCATATAACCCATCATGGAGGAAAATACATACATGGACAGAATACATATGGATGGGAGTGGGGTCCCCTGAGCTTACCTTCCCACCCAATTCTCTTTCTTCATCTATCTTCTATCATTACCAAGGACCTCAAACATTACCAACCCTAGAAGCTGAGCAGGGAACCTCATTTTGAGAAGTTGAATTGAGGAGTCTTGATCACTCAAGGCAAGGTTAGAGTTGAGCTTTTATCTCAGACTCAAAAAGAGGGTATTCCCTATAGGACAGTATGCAAAAACCCTGGTGGGTGAAGTGATGTGGAATGAGTTAATAGTCCTAATTCTAAAACTGTATCTTTGTGTCATGTATATTAAAAAATAAAATGAACCAGAAGCCAAAGGTAGTCACTTTACATTACACAGAAATATTAAGAGTTTACAAGAAATGAAAGAATAATCTTCATGAGGTCCGGAATTGCAAGAACATGAAAATCAAAATAGAATTATCAAGTATTATTATTATGGGCTATTAATATGTGAGACTCCCATGAGTTTTAACTTACTAAAAATCCAAAAATAACTTAGTGTAGGCAGCTCTTCATTCTTCTTCTGGTGAGAGTGACGGCCATTTGGCAGAGTACCCTGAATGTCATCAGTGCCAGTGAGTGATGTCAGAACATACTAGAATTCCTTTCCTGTGACATGACTAAGCACCCATGCAGTTATAGGAGTGCAGGAAAATGTAGTGGATGTTCCAGGAAGGACGTGGAAGTCAATTCCTTGAGGGTTGTGGAAATCCTGGAGTTTCTGTCCACACAGAAGAGGAGCATGTACCCATTACTGAGGTCTCATGGCCTCTTCCTTAAAGATTCCGCAGTCAGCTCCATCTATGCCATCTCATGTAAACTCATCCTCTGGGCACCTGCAGGTGCTTTTGCCACAGTGAAAGACTGAGCCTCTTTGGGAGTTTTGTGGTTAGGGCCATGATACAATGCAGAGTTCAAGTGCGTGTCTGACTCACAGGACTATGTGAATCATCTCCAGGCTCCATATGGGTGATTGGGAGAATAAAAATAAATTAAGTTTGGTGAGATGTATATTCTCATTTGTGAATGTCAGTAGATTTACTACTTTTTGATGTATAAACTTTTTAAACTTTTACATGATTTTATTTTAAAATTGTGGTGTACATTTCAGGGTTAAGAATACAAATATTCACTGTGCAGGTACCCTGGTTAATGAGCTGTGCCTCCCTTCCCCAGGCAGATTCCCATTACTATCAATCCCACCTCTCTGCCCCCTCTCCCCTCTGCAGTTCCCTGCTACAGTCAATCCTTTTCTTATAGCATTGCGGTGGTTGTTCAAGATCCACTTATGTGTGGGAACATGTGATACTCAGATCTTTGTTTCTGTGAAAGATCACTAAGTATTAGAGACTCTAATTCCATCCAGCTTGCTGCGAAATTCATGATTTTGTTCTTCTATATGGCTGCATAATATTCCATTGTGTATATGTACCACATTTTTTTATCCAGTCCTTTTTTGATGGGCAGCACGGTTGGTTCCATGTTCTTGCTATTGTAAACAATGCTGCGGTAAACATGCATGTGCAGGTATCTTTTTTATAGAGTGATTTGAGTTCTTCCAAGTATATTCCCTGTAGGGGAATTGCAGGATCATATGGAAGGTCAATTTTTAGAACCTTTGGAATTTTCCACACTGCTTTTCACAAAGGTTGTACTAATTTGCACTTCTGCCAACAGTGTAGAAATGTTCCCTTTTCACCACATCCTCTGAAGCATTTGTTATTTTTTGAGTTATTGATGATGGCCATTCTAATAAGAGTTAGGTGGTATCTCAGTGTAGTTTTATTTGCATCTCCTTGATGACTAGTGAGGCTGGAAAGTTTTTCATGTATCTCTTGACTGCTCATATGTCTTCTTTTGAGAACTGTCTATTCATATTTTTTGCCCATTTTGTAATGAGACTTTTTTTTTCCTTTCAGCACATTTGAATTCCTTGTAAATCCTAGATGTTAGGCCTTTGTCAAATATGTTTTCCCAGTCTGTGGGCTGTCTCCCTGCTCTCTTGATGGTTTCCTTGGCTTTGTAGAAGCTTGTCAGTTTGATGAGATCCCACTTATCTATCTTCTCTCTTATGGCCTGTGCACTTGAGGTTTTGCTCAGGAATTAGCTGCCATTTCCAACTTCCACACGGTGTCTCCTGCATTTTCTAAGTTTGTTACAGTTTGAGGTTTTATGTTTAGATCTGGTCCATTTAGAGTAGACTTTTGTGTATGGGGATAGGTAGGGGTCTTGTTTCAATCTTCTGCATGTGGACAGCCAGTTTTCCCAGCATCATTTACTGAATAGGCTCTCATCTCCCCAGTGATTGGTGGTGGAGGCTTTGTCGAAGATGCGTTGGTTGAGAGATTGAGGTTTTGCTTCTGGACTCTCAATTATATTCCATTGGTCTATATGCCTGTTCTTGTACCAATACCAGCATATAGGCCAATGGAATATATTATTATTATCATTATTATTATTATTATTATTATTATTAGAATAATAGACTTAGTTTTTTATTTGCAAACTTTTTTATATAAACCATTTGGGGGGGAGGCATTTGTTTTAAGAATACAAACAAGCTGGGTCGGTGGCTCAGCCTGTAATCCCACACTTTGGGAGGCTGAGTGGATTGCCTGAGCCCACGGGTTCGGGACTCCCTAGGCAACTTGGCGAGACCTCATCTCTACAATTAAAAAAAAAATAGCCAGGTGTGGTAGCACATGCCTGTAGTTCCAGCTACTTGGAAGGCTGAGGCAGAAGTATCACTGGAGTCCAGTAGGTATAGGCTGCAGTGGCCAGGAGCGTGCCACTGCACTCCAGTGTGGGCAACAGAGTGAGACTGCAACTCAAAAAAAAAAATCAATCTTAATTGCATAATCTCTGGTCTTCACACTGGTGATTGTAAGAGTGAAATGAAGTGATTTTTGGTTGAATATGTGTTGCTGCTTGATTATATACATAGACAAACATTCTGAAGACTTTTCATTCTTCAAATGTGTTACAAACTACTAGCTATAAAACATTTTTTTCTTTTCTATATCTGTTTAAGAATACAATTTTAATGGCATCCACTATGGAATCAATTATTTTAGAATAGACAATTATTTTTTAATATGGTTTGTTTCCATAACCAGAAAAATATAGTGATTCAAACATTCTCTTACTTGATCATATCTTGTCATCACTAGTAACTGGGATGCCCATGGTTAGTTAAGACATATTTTAGGTTTATTTTAAGTTTAACTATGAAAAGCATGTGTTATCTATAGAATTACTACTAGAATTTTTTTGTTTTTTTTTTTTGAGTTGGAGTCTCACTCAATCGCCCAGACTGGAGTGCAGTGGCCGCACCCAGCCACCGCAGCCTCGACCTGCTGGGGTCCGGGGATCCTTCTGCCTCAGCCTTCCAAGTAGCCGGAATAACAGGCATGCGCTACCACGCCCGGCTGATTTTTTGATTTATTGTAGAGATGAGGTCTCGCTGCCCAGATGGGTCTTGAACCCACGGGCTTAGGCAATCCACTCACCTCAGCCTCCCAAAGGCGCGGGATTACAGGCAGAGCCACTGAGCCCAGCTTAGAATTTGTAAATCATATATATTTTCAGGTTGTGGCCACATGAGCTAAAAAGTAATATAATTACTTATTGCTTTTTTGACAATTTAATTCCAAAGTTGTCATTTCTAAAGCATTATTAAATCTGAAAAGCTATATCCTTTCCCTGATACAATGATGTAGGAGTTAAGTGGCTAAAACAACAGCAGAGAAATAGAAAGTTCAAAATACAAATATTATGTATTAATAACATCAGAGAAAAGTGGGACAATGAGAGTTAGGTGATGCTAAATTCCATATTTGAAGGAAAATTGTCTAGTTGAGTTTCTGCACATTTGATACTCTACCTCTTGTCATATTTGCCAGACGTGCATTTAGACATAAGTTCTGACTTGACACAGTTAGAAAAACCATATGGAAAAGGAGAATCTGCCTGAGCCTCAGTAGTTGCATCGGTCAGCCTGTATGCATGACTATTTTTTTTCCTCCCTGGGACATTTGCTGTAGCTTAATTAAAAATTAAGTTTATGGGTGTCAAACCAAAAACGTAAAAACCCTCTCTTACTCAGAAACATTTTAGTGTTATTGTTTTGTTTGTTTCGCCCCAATTTTGGGAAGACCATTCGTATAATATGCCTGAAACATGGACATTCATCTTCATCCACTAATAATCTCCAGAAGTGGACCCTACTATGACTTCTGGTTAGCATGCCAGGCCATGATCAATGTTTGCAAACCCAACCATGGTCTCTGCAGAGCTATGTTAGATGGATTGTGGTTGAGCTATGTGACCTCAGATTCCTTTGCACAAAAACTTCAGTAAACATTTTACAATTGCAGAGCTAAAATCTTTCTCGATGAACTACTCTTCCTTGAAACTTAGCAGTGGTTCCTACTTGAACTATGAAGCCAGGCAAAGTTCCTTCTATTCTGCGATTCTCCACAAAAAACACATCTAACCTCCTTTGGGGGTTCATTCATCAACCAACACTCACTGCCCTCCACGACCACACAAAATGTAAGCTAGAGAGGTAGTTATTTGAATACAGTTGACCTCTACCTAATTTCTTCCATGTCCTAATTCCTTCCATGTCCCAATTCCTGCAGTCTGCTCACAGTCTTAAAATTCTTGCCTTTTGCTGGGTCGGTGGCTCAGCCTGTAATCCCACACTTCAGGAGGTTGAGGTGAGTGGATTGCCTGAGCCCATGGGTTAGAGACCTGCCCTGGAAACTTGGTGAGACCTCTTCTCTTCAATAAATCAAAATGAGCCGGATGTGGTAGTGAACACCTGTAGTTCCAGCTACTTGGAAGGCTGAAGCAGAAGGATCACCGGAACCCCAGCAGGTTGGGGCTGCAGTGGCTGGGAGCGGACATTACACTCCAATCTGGGTGATGGAGTGAGACTCCAACTCAAAAAAAAAAATTATTGCCAAATGTTGACCCTGGAGATTTATTGCATCATTGTGTTTAGTATCTGTGTTTTTGTTGGTTTTGGGGAACTATGGTGTTGATATTTATGTTTATTCCACTGTGGTCTGAAAAGGTGCATGGAAGTATTTCAATGTAATGATACTTGTTTATGCTTGATTTATGGCTGAGGATGTGATCAATCTCAGGGTACATTCCATGCAATGAAGAGGAGAGTGTATATTCCGTGGTTGTTGGATGGAGTGTTCTGCAGGTATCAATTAAGTTCATTTGGTGAAGTGTCATGTTGAGGTTTCAGGTTGCCTGTTGATTTTCTGTCTTGATTTTCTGTCTAGGGTTGTTAGTGGGGCATTTAAGTTCCAAGCTATGATAGTGTTGGAGCCAATATTCCTTTTTTTAGTTTACCCAGAATGTGCTTTATGGAAGTTGTTTCTTCCATGTTTGGTGCATATACGTTTAGGATTGACATTTCTTTTTGATGGGTTTAACCTTTTATCATTATGTAGTGACCTTCTGTAACCTTTTAAATTTCCAATAGCTGAAGGGTATTTTTTCTGATATTAAATTTGTGACTCTTACTTTCATTTGTGTTCTGTTTTCCTGAAATTTTGTTTCCCATCCTCTTACTTTGAGTCTGTGAGTGTCCTTTCCAGTAAGATGAGTCTCTTAGAGACAATATATTGAACCCTAATGATATTTTATCCAATTTGCAATCTATGTCTTTTCAGTGTTGCATAGAGTCCGTTCACATTCAGGCTAGTTATTGAGATGTGAGAGTTTATCACTGTCATGAGGTTCTTACAGAGTTTGTTGCTATTTGTCTTTATTTGTTGTATTACTTTTGATTTTGGGGTTGATTCACGTGTGTTTTCAATCTTTTTCCGGCATTCTTGTGATAGGCTTGTCATACATTTGTTGTTGTTGTTGTTTTTCCTTTCATTTGTGTTTAATACTTTCTTAAGTTTTCTACAGAGCTGGTCTGAGGTAGTGTAAACTTTTAGGGATTGAAGGTCTGGGAAGGATTTTAATTCTCCATCAAGTGAAGCTTAACGAAGCTGTGTAGGTAATTTTTGGTTAAAATCATTTATCTTTGAGAACTTTGAAGATTGGACTACAAGCTCTCTTAGCCTGAAGTGCTTTTGTAGATAAGTTTGCTGTTATTCTAACTGTTCTTCCCCAGTAAGTGATCTGATCATTCTCTCTTGCTGCCTTAGAGTTTTTTCTTTTATACTTCCTTTTTGTAGGTGAATTACTATGTGTCTAGGAGTTGGTCTTCTCATTTGTTGACTTGCAGGAGCTCTCTGAATCTTTTGTGTTTGAATGGTCATGCCACTGAGGAGATGAAGGAAGTTTTCTTGGATAATTCATGAAATGTTTGAATGGTTAAGTCACTAAAGAGATGATCTTTTCTTGGATAATTTCATGGAATGTTTGTTTCAGGTTGTTCTCTGTCACTATATCTGCTTCAGGAATTCCAATTAATCTTAGGTTCAGGTCTTGAAATAACTACTCATCTCATGGAGGGTTTGTTCTTTCTTTTTAAGCTTGTTTTCTATGTTTTGAACAGTTTGGGTAAGTTCCATATTTTGATTCTCAAGGTCTAAGATTATTTCTTCTGTTTGGTTAATTCTGTTTTACATGTCTATCAGTTTTTTGTTTATTAAATTCACTGGGGGGAGACGGGGCAAGATGGTGACGGCATAGGTGAACTGGTGAGATTCTCTGAACGTGAGTTCCCAAAAAGGCTATCACTTCGCTACCCCCAACCCCCAGCCCACCACCAACC
>NW_007090578.1:20327-20904 GCF_000164805.1 Carlito syrichta
GGCCCGGGAACTTCAGTCCCACGCAAGGCCAGATATTGCGCCCCTCCCCCCACTGCTGCCGTTCTATTCGTGTGTGGAAGTCTCCGGTCCCAGATCCCTCCCCGGCTGCATTGTCTCCAGCCAGGGCACCCGGCATCAAGCCTCCGGTCACACAGGGAGGCTCTGGGCACCCGCCCCTCAGAGACACTGGTTCCATTTCTGGCTGAAGTCCTCTGTAGGGTCCCAGCGCCACTCTCGCTGTTTAGAGCCTGCCCTTTGGAACTTTGGAGCTCTGGAACTCCGGGTCCACCCTGGCTGAGGCACTCAGCGTGAGACCCCAAATCAGAGGACCCAGACAAGCGGAGAGAAAAACAGACCTGCTTAAACTGCCTTGCCATTCTCCAGGCAGACTTCCATTGCCCTGCCCACCTATCAACGAACTTTACCTCATTTCCTAAGGCCAGGTATTGCAGCGTGCGGGGAAGTTTTAGGTCCCTGCTCCCTCCAGCTCTCTCCCCTGGTCCGGCACCCGGCACCGCCGGTGGCACAGGGAGGCTCTGAGCGCCCGCCCCTCAGAGACACCGGTTCCATTACTGGG
>NW_007090578.1:21426-22647 GCF_000164805.1 Carlito syrichta
ATGATTTTATCATTGAAACTGTTGGTCTAGATTACGTTTGGTGTTTACCTTCTGACTTATACTGTTTCTTGATTTTTTTGGCCTGTCTCTGTTTAGTTATCAGTATTCTTTAGGGAATCTTTCTTACCTGTCTTTTTTCACTTCTTCCCAGCCCTGTGTCTCTCTCTCACCTGATAGTTGGTATGTATATCTGTTTTCCCTCTTGCACTTCTCTCTTTGGCTTATTTTGACTTATGATTTTATCATTGTAACTGTTAGTTTAGATCACGTCTGTTGTTGACCTTCTGACCTACACTGTTTCTCGATTTAATGACCTGTGTCTGTGTAACTATCAGTACTCCTTAGGGAATCTTTCTTACGTGTCTTTCTTCACTTCTTCCCTATCCTGTGACTGTTTTTCACCTGATAGCTGGTATGTATATCTGTTATCCCTCTCCCACTTCTCTCTTTTGCTGATTTTGACTTATGATTTTATCATTGTAACTGTTGGTTTAGATCACGTTTGTTGTTTACCTTCTAACTTACACTGTTTCTCGATTTTATTGCCCTGTCTCTGTGTTGCTTCAGTACTCTTTAGTACTATGTAGCTATCAGTACTCTTTCTTACGTGTCTTTCTTCACCTCCTCCCAGCCCTGTGTCTCGTTCTCACCTGATAGATGGTATGTATATCTGTTTTCCCTCTCGTGCTTCTCTCTTTCTAATTCCCTATTGACCCCCTCTTCCTCCATTATTTTCCTCTTCTATATGCCCCCTTTTTAAATCTAGGGACCAAGACTGCAAACTGCTGAATAGACAGACTGTAAAGCAGAGGGAAAAGTGAACAAAACCAGAAGACCCTCATAAGGAAGAACAGGTCATTGCAGAAGAGAAATAAAAGCAACCCCACCTTCCCTCAAAAACAGAATTGAAGAGGGGGAGAAAAAGGGGTAAAGGGAGAAAAATCTACAGAAATGAAGAAAAACCAAAAGAAGAGTATGGGTCTCTCCCAGACGCCTGGGAGAGCAGACACTGAGAAAATTGACTTTGGAATACAAACAATGAAAAGTCCCCAGAATGAAGGGTCTCAAAAGGCAAATGTAGATATCAAAACAATAATGGAGAGATTAAAAAGAATTGAGGAGACACAAGAAGAAACTAGGAAGGAGCTGATATCTGAGATAACAGTAATAAAGAATACTGTGAATGAAATAAATAACAAATTGATAAGCATGGAAAGCAGG
>NW_007090579.1:0-329 GCF_000164805.1 Carlito syrichta
ACAGGTGCGTGCTACCATGTCCGGCTAATTTTTTGATTTATTGTAGAGATGAGGTCTCGCTGTCCAGGTGGGTCTTGAACCCACGGGGTTCAGACAATCCACTCACCTCAGCCTACCAAAGGCGAGGGATTACAGGCTGAGCCACTGAGCCCGGCTTGCCATGCACAGTAGAATAAAAAGAAATATCAATACCAACAAAGTTTCTCCCAAACTCACAAAGATATGGACACTAAATAACATGATGCTAAACAACTCCTGGATTAACATGAAAATCCAAACTGAGATTAAAAGATACCTAGAAACAAATGAAAACAAAGAAACATCTTACC
>NW_007090580.1:0-310 GCF_000164805.1 Carlito syrichta
GAGACCTGCCTGAGCAGTGAGACCTCATCTCTACAATAAATCAAAAAATCAGCCAGGTGTGGTAGCTCATGTCTGTAATTTGGCTACTCGAAGCTGAGGCAGAAGGATCACCAGAGCCCAGCAGGTCAAGTCTGCGGTGGCCAGGTGCAGCCACTGCACTCCAGTCTGGTGACAGAGTGAAGCTCCAACTCAAAAATAAATAAATAAATAAATAAATAAATAAATAAATAATAAGTAAATAAACAACCTTGAAGCTACATTTTTTTTCCTTAAAAGTTCCTTTTTCTATGACTCAAATCACTTGTGGCTT
>NW_007090581.1:0-301 GCF_000164805.1 Carlito syrichta
CGCATGCCTGTAATTCCAGCCACTTGGAAGGCTGAGGTGGAAGGATCGCCGGAGCCCAGTAGGTCGAGGCTGTGGTGGCTGGGAGGGTCCACTGCACTCCAGTCTGGGCAACAGAGTGAGACTCCAACTCAAAAAACAAAACAAAACAAAACAAAAATGTGGTATATATACACGATGGAATACTAGGCAGCCATGAAAAACAACAAAATCATGAATTTCGCAGCAACCTGGATGGAACTAGAGGCTATAATACTGAGTGACCTCTCACAGAAACAAAGATCTGAGTATCACATGTTCTCAC
>NW_007090582.1:0-317 GCF_000164805.1 Carlito syrichta
CAAAAAAAAAAAAAAAAAAAAAAAGTTTTTGGACCAGGCAGGGTGGCTCAAGCCTGTAATCCCAGCACTTTGGGAGGCCGAGGTAAGAGGATTGCCTGAGCTCAGGGATTGGAGACCAGTCTGGGCAACTTGGCAAGACCTCGTCTTTATAATAAATCAAAAATTAGTCGGGCATGGTAGTGCCCACCTGTAGTTCCAGCTACTTAGAAGGCTGAGGCGGAAGGATCGTCTGAGCCAAGCAGGTCGAGGCTGGGGTAGCTGTGAGTGTGCCACTGCACTCCAGCCTGGGCGACAGTGAGACTCTGACTCAAAAAAAA
>NW_007090583.1:0-366 GCF_000164805.1 Carlito syrichta
CCAGAAGAAAGAAAACAAAAGAATGTCCACACACCTCTCAAGAAACCACAGATTCAACAAAGAAAACCTTGTGACTGCAAACTTGAAAATACACACATATATCAACTCAAATGTTAAAAGAAAACAGAGGAAAAAAACTGTGTAAGAATCTCATGAGAGGGATAGCCACTCACATTTCAATAATCAGCCTGAACATGAATGGGCTAAATCCACCAATGAAAAGACACAGAATGGCAAACTGGATTTAAAAGAAAAATGACCCAGTAATTTACTGCATTCAGAAACACATCTCGCCACAAGGGACAACCACAGATTCAAAGTTAAAGGATGGGAAACCAATTTTCAGGGTAAATGTATCACAAAAGA
>NW_007090584.1:0-427 GCF_000164805.1 Carlito syrichta
GCATGCACTGGAGTATCACTCAGGGCCATGCTGTAGCCTCAGATCTGAGAAGGCTCGTGCGTAATGTTCTCTATCTATGCCAAAGACGTCCCCTGGAGGTCCATCCAGGAAAGACGTTGGTTTATTAGAACTTACAGGAGACACCAATGGTGGCCAGTTAGTGAAGAAAGTATCTGTGCCTCAGGATGGTACAAGCAGTTTTATCATACACACATGCGCACACGGACATGCACACAGATACATACACACAAACACAGAGACACATGCACACAGACATAAGCACACACACACACAGAGACAAGCACACAGATCCATCCATGCAAATGCATACAGACACATGCAGACGTACACAGTGGTGAGAGGCTGGAGAACAAAACCCATGGACCGATGACATTGGGGCAGACATTGGGGTTGGGCCTGGTGAGGA
>NW_007090585.1:0-429 GCF_000164805.1 Carlito syrichta
CACTCACCTCAGCCTCCCAAAGGCATGGGATTACAGGCTGAGCCACTGAGCCCAGCTATGTATGAAGTTTAATTAACCTTTTTTGGGCCGGGTTCGGTGTCTCAGCCTGTAATCCCAGCACTTTGGGAGGCTGAGGTGAGTAGATTGCCTGAGCCCGCGGGTTCAAGACCCACCTGGGCATGTTGGTGAGACCTCATCTCTACAGTATATCAAAAATTAGCCAAGTGTGGTAGCGTCCTCCTGTAGTTCCAACTCAAAAAAAAAAAAAATTAACCTTTTTTTTTTAGCCTTCCTGGAACTTCATTTTCATTTTTATTATTTATTTATTTTTATTTATTTATTTATTTTTGAGTTGGAGTCTCACTCAGTCGCCTAGACTGGAGTGCAGTGGCCGCTCCTGGCCACTGTAGCCTCGACCTGCTGGGCTCC
>NW_007090586.1:0-333 GCF_000164805.1 Carlito syrichta
CATAAAGCAACTTCTAGGAAAACTAAAGAAAGATATCAACTCTAACACTATCATAACTGGAGACTTTAATACCCCACTCACAACCCTAGACAGATCATCAGGATGAAAAATCAGCAAGGAGATCCGGAACATCAATGTGACTTTGGGCCAAATGGACCTAATTGATACCTACAGACCACTCCATCCAAAGACCACAGAATACACATTCTACTAATCACCACATGGAACATATTCTAAGAATGACCACATACTCGGCCATAAATCAAGCATAAACAAATTTAAAAGGACCGAAATTCTACCAAGCACCTTCTCGGACCACAGTGGAATAAAAAT
>NW_007090587.1:0-361 GCF_000164805.1 Carlito syrichta
CCTCAGCCTCCCAAAGGCGCGGGATTACAGGCTGAGCCACCGAGCCCGGCTCTCAGCCTTCTGAATAGCTAGGACTACAGGTGCATGCCACCATGCCCAGCTAATTTTTTTTTTTAGAGATGGGATCTCACTATGTTGCCCAGGTTGGTTTCAAACTCCTAGGCTCAAGTGATCCTCCCACTTTGCCTCGGCCTCCCCAAGTGCTAGGATTACAGGCATGAGCCACCACATCCAGCCTGGGATCATCCCTCACCAGGGACCACTCCTTTTATTTTATTTTTTTTTATTTATTTATTTTTGAGTTGGAGTCTCACTCTGTCGCCCAGACTAGAGTGCAGTGGCCACTTCCGGCCACCGCAGC
>NW_007090588.1:0-366 GCF_000164805.1 Carlito syrichta
ATCCACTCACCTCAGCCTCCCAAAGCACTGGGATTACAGGCTGAGCCACCGAGCCCGCCTAGAAGAATCTCTTAAACCCAGAAGTTTGAGGCTGTAGTGAGCTTTGACTGTACCACTGCACTCTAGCCTCTGTGTCACAGCAAGACACTATCTGTAAAGAAAAAGAAAAAGAAGCTGGGCTCGGTGGCTCAGGCCTGTAATCCCGCGCCTTTGGGAGGCTGAGGTGAGTGGATTGCCTGAGCCCGTGGGTTCGAGACCTGCTGGGCAACTTGGCAAGATCTCATCTCTACAATAAATAAAAAAATTAGCCGGGTGTGGTAGTGCACGCCTGTAGTTCCAGCTATTTGGAAGGCTGAGGCGGAAGGA
>NW_007090589.1:0-300 GCF_000164805.1 Carlito syrichta
GGAGAGTTCCATCTTTTTCAGTCGCCTGGAATACCTTCAGTAGGATTGGTATCAGCTCCTTCTTAAATGTCTTGTAGAATTCTACTGGAAAACCATCTGGACCAGGGCTTTTTTTTGTAGAAGTTTCTTATTACATAGTCATTTTCCTTGATTGTTATTGGTCTATTTAGGGTCTCAATTTCTTCTTGCTCCAACTTAGGTAGGCTGAGTGATGTCAGAAAGTTCTCCATTTCCTTAAGGTTTTCAAGTTTGTTTCCATACAAGTGTACGTAGTAGTCTCTAATGATCTTTTGTATTTCT
>NW_007090590.1:0-503 GCF_000164805.1 Carlito syrichta
CCTCGACCTGCTGGGCTCCGGTGATCCTTCCACCTCAGCTTTCCAAGTAGCCAGAATTACAGGCATGCGCTACCACACCCGGCTGATTTTTTTTTTTCAAAATTCATCCATATTTTTTATTTTTTATTTTTTTATTAATCAGTATTTTTTATTATGGTTTTGTGGGGGTACAGTTAAGGGCTAGGTGTACAATTACGTTTCATTCAGGCACCCTGTTGATAAGAGGTGTTTTCCCAGCCCCAGACAGATTTTTGCTACTGTTAATCCCATCCCCCTCCCCCCCATAGTTTCCCAGTACCGTCAGTCATTTTCTTATAGTATTACATTGGATGTTCAAGGTCCATTATATGAGTGAGAACATGCAATATTCGGATCTTTGTTTCTGTGAGAGGTCACTCGGTATTATAGACTCTAATTCCATCCAGTGTGCTGCGAAATTCATGATTTTGTTCTTTTTTATGGCTATGTAATATTTCCATCGTGTATATGTACCACATTTTTTT
>NW_007090591.1:0-425 GCF_000164805.1 Carlito syrichta
CGGAAGCCGGAGATCCGGGGGGCGGGACTTCTCCGCCTCCTCCGGGCAGAGCCCCGCCTTCTTAAAGAGGCAGCCGCATCCGGAGACGGCGCTCCCAAAGACTTTCGCGGGCAGCGGCGCTCAGGGCCCTCTCCCTCCTCCGCCCCTCCGGAGGGTGGGCCGCGGGTTCTTAAAGAGACAGGCGCTGGCCGGGCTCTGCGGCTCTGCCGGTCGTCCCAGCACTCTGGGAGGCCGAGGCGAGTGGACTGCCTGGGCCCACGGGTTCGAGACCAGCTCGGGCGACTTGGCGAGACCCGCCTGGGCGACTTGGTGAGACCTCATCTCTATAATAAATCAAAAACAAAAACAAAAAAAATCAGCCGGGCGTGGTAGCGCGTGCCTGTAATTCCGGCTACTCGGAAGGCTGAGACGGAAGGATCGCTGGA
>NW_007090592.1:0-302 GCF_000164805.1 Carlito syrichta
GACACTAAACAGCATGATACTAAACAACTCCTGGGTCAATGATGAAATCAAAATAGAGATCAAAAGATACCTGGAAACAAATGAAAATGAAGAAACTTCTTACGAAATCTGTGGGATGCCATGAAAACTGTAGTAAGAGGGGAATTTATATTGCTACAAACGCACATGAAGAAAATGGAAGAATCACAAATTAACAGCCTAAGAAGCCTCCTTAGGAAGCTGGAAAAGCAAGACACAAAAATCCTAATTTCAGCAGAAGAATCCAGATCACCAAAATAAAAGCCCAAATCCAGGACATAGAA
>NW_007090593.1:0-310 GCF_000164805.1 Carlito syrichta
AAATCTGTTTTCCACTGTTCGTCTATCAAAAAATCTACATGAATTCTTACTAAGGCCAAACAAGAAACCGAGTTTCGAAACAGGAATAAAGGAAAAGACACTCCTCACATAAAGGACACTACATGACCTCCAACTAAATATGAATAAAGAATCGTTGTTGTACGCGCGCTCAATCTAAATAATTCCCAGGTTGTCTGCTATGGGACAAACAAGAAACAGGTCTTCGACCTCCCCAAATGTTTCAGAGCAATTTAGCATTCGGATATTATGAATCGGTCATTTCAGGACTCCAGCAACATTCTGGTCCTCT
>NW_007090594.1:0-966 GCF_000164805.1 Carlito syrichta
AAAATTACAAAACACTGCTCAAAGAAATCAAAGCCGACATGAACAAGTGGAAAAATATCCCATGCTCATGGATCGGAAGAATCAACATTGTAAAGATGTCCATCTTACTAAGGCAATCTATAAATTCAATGCAATACCCATTAAATTACCAACAACATTCTTTTCAGACCTAGAAAAAACAACACAGGAATTCATATGGAAACACAAACATCCAAGAATAGCCAGAACAATCCTCAGCAAAAAAAACAAAGCAGGTGGTATCACAATACCAGATTTCAAACTTTACTATAAAGCTACAATCATCAAAACAGCTTGGTATTGGTACAGGAACAGGCATATAGATCAATGGAACAGAATTGAGATTCCAGAAGCAAAACCTCAATTTCTCAACCAACTCATCTTCGACAAAGCCCCCACCACCTACCAATGGGGAGAGGAAAACCTATTCAGTAAATGGTGCTGGGAAAATTGGCTGACCACATGCAGAAGATTGAAACAGGACCCCTATCTATCCCCATGCACAAAGGTTAACTCCAAATGGATCAGAGACCTAAATGTAAAACCTCAAACCATAAGAACCTTAGAAAAGGAAGGAAATACTCTCATGGAAATCGGAACTGGCATCCAATTTCTGTACAAAACCCGAAACCCACAGGACTTAAGAGAGAAGATAGACAAATGGGACCTTATTAAACTGACAAGCTTCTGCAAAGCCAAAGAAACCATCAAGAGAGCAGGGAGACAGCCTACAGACTGGAGAAAAGTATTTGCCAACTCCAGGTCTGACAAATGCCTAACATCTTGAATCTACAAGGAACTCAAACATGCCGAAAAGAAGAAAACAAACCCCTTTATAAAATGGACAAAAGATATGAACAGACACTTCTCAAAGGAAGACATCCAAGTAGCCAATAGACACATGAAGAAATGTTCAACCTCACTAATCATCAAGGAGATGCAAATCAA
>NW_007090595.1:0-303 GCF_000164805.1 Carlito syrichta
ATCTTAACAATGTTGATTTTTCCAATCCATGAGCATGGAATATTTTTCCATTTGTTTGTGTCATCTTTCATTTCTTTGAGCAGTGTTTTGTAGTTTTGTTGTAAAGAGCTTTCACATCTCTGGTTAGGAAGGTGCCAAGGTATTTGATTGTGTGTGTGTGTGTGTGTGTGTGTGTGTGTGACAATTGTGAATGGGATTGTGTTTTTTATTTGAGTTTCTGTTTGCTTATTGTTGGTGTATAGGAATGTGACTGTCTTTTGCACATTTATTTTATACCCTGAGACTTTGCCAAAGTCCTTTATC
>NW_007090596.1:0-311 GCF_000164805.1 Carlito syrichta
CCAGACTGGAGTGCAGTGGTTGCTCCCAGCCACCACAGCCTTGACCTGCTGGGCTCTGGCAATCCTTCCGCCTCAGCCCTCCCAGTAGCCGGAATTACAGGCATGCACTATCACCCCTGGCTGATTTTTTGATTTATTGTAGAGATGAGGTCTCGCTGCCCAGGCAGGTCTTGAAGCCACAGGCTCAGGCAATCCACTCACCTCAGCCTCCCAAAGGAGCAGGATTACAGGCTGAGCCACCAAGCCCTGCTTGTTTGTCCTTCTTTATGACTGCATAATATTCCATTGTGTATATGTACCACATTTTTTTT
>NW_007090597.1:0-306 GCF_000164805.1 Carlito syrichta
AGCCTGAATGTGAATGGACTAAATGCACCACTGAAAAGACATAGAATGGCAAAATGGATAAAATATCACCAGGCAGCAATTTATTGCCTTTGAGAGACTCACCTCACTAGAAAGGAAACTCACAGACTGAAAGTAAGAGGAGGGGAAACAAATTTTCAGGCAAATGGAACACAAAAGAAAGGAGGAGTCACAATCTTAATTCTCAAAAAAAATACCCTTTAAGCTATCAAAAATTTAAAAAGATACAGAAGACCACTACATAATGATAAAAGGTTCAATCCATCAACAAGAAATATCCATCCTAAA
>NW_007090598.1:0-300 GCF_000164805.1 Carlito syrichta
TTTGTTTCTGTAATAAATCACTGAGTATGATCGACTCCAAATCCATCCAGGTTGCTGCAAAGTCCATATATCTGTTATTCTTTATGGCTTCATAATATTCCATTGTATATATGTACCACATTTTTTTAATCCAGTCCAGCTTCAATGGGCAACATGGTTGGTTCCATGTTTTTGCTATTGTAAATAAAGCTGTAATAAACATACGTGTGCAGGTATCTTCTTTGTAGAATAATTTGAGTTCCTCCAGGTATATTCCTAATAGGGGGATTGCTGGGTCATATGGAAGGTCATTTCTAGTTC
>NW_007090599.1:0-742 GCF_000164805.1 Carlito syrichta
CTAGGAGTGAGAACGAGACAATATATCATGTGTAAGACTGAGATGAAAAATATTTGTATGACCTAGGCAGGAAAAACACAAGGGACATTCATTTCAAGGGATCTGATTTAATGTTCAGGGAGGTCAGCATGGTCAACACAAGGGTGAATGTGCCATGGGAACTTCTCCCACCTTGCACCATCCTCACCTCCTTCCCCAAACACTCACTCGCTGAACTCAAAGACTCTCATGAAGCATCTGTGTGATGTGCCTGAGCACCGATGGGCCAAAATAAATGGATACCCTGACTATCTCTATTGCTATGATGAAATTTTTCTCCTGATGCTGTTGTCTCCAAACTTTGCCCAAGATGAAAAATGAAACAAAGAGAAGTGGAAGCATCTGTGTGTTTTCCTACTCACAACAGGAGAGCTGTTAAAAAAAACTGGAGCAACCTTCAGGGTCCACTGCAGAGGCTGGACTGGGGGGGGCAGGGACACTGCTCTGAGGGCCAGGTCACCTGGGTGGCCACCAGGGATGAAGTCAGAGCCTTTTGCTTTAGAAAGAGGCATTTTCTACCCCTACTTGCTCCTAGAATGTTCCTGGCCACATTGTTTCACGGCTGGGATTTCTTTTGCTGGATTTTTGTTTTTCAGATCTGACGCTGAACTTGCCTTTGCTTGTTTTCTTTTCTCCCTCTCAGGATCCCAAGTCCCAAGGTAAGAGAAGTACCTAGGGAATGAATGCCAGTAAACAGGTCAGC
>NW_007090600.1:0-358 GCF_000164805.1 Carlito syrichta
GCCGGGCCGGGCGCGGTGGCTCACGCCTATAATCCCAGCACTTGGGGGGGCCGAGGTGGGGGGAAGGCCTGAGCCCAGGGGGTCGAGACCCTCCCGGGCAACGTGGGGAGACCCCCTCTCGACCATCAATCAAAAAACGAGCCGGAAGCCGGGCTCGGTGGCTCAGCCTGTCATCCCGCGCCTTGGGGAGGCCGAGGTGAGTGGAGGGCCCGAGCCTGCGGGTTCGAGACCCGCCTGGGCAACTTGGCGAGCCCTCCTCGCTACAGTAAATCGAAAAATCAGCCGGGCGTGGGAGCGCACGCCTGTCGTTCCCGCTCCTTGGAAGGCGGAGGCGGAAGGATCGCCGGAGCCCGGCAGG
>NW_007090601.1:0-342 GCF_000164805.1 Carlito syrichta
GGACCCCTACCTATCACCACACACAAAAATTAACTCTAAATGGATCAAAGACCTAAACATGAAACCTCAACATTAAGAATCTTAGAAAACACAGGAGACACCCTTATGGAAATTGGAACTGGGAACCAATTCCTATTCAGAATCCTCAAGCCAATACCTTAAGAAATAAGAGAGACAAGTGGGACCTCATCAAATTAACAAGCTTCTGCAAAGCCAAAGAAACCATCAAGAGTGCAGGGAGATAGCCCACAGAGTGGAAAAATTCTCTTGGATTTTCAAGGCATAGGATCATATCATCAGCAAAGAGGGATAACTTTACTTCCTCTTTTCCTATTTGGATAC
>NW_007090603.1:0-421 GCF_000164805.1 Carlito syrichta
TGGGGTGGGGGGAGCCGGGGGGCAGCTTCCTCTTCGTCCTCCCTCCCTTGGGCTGCAGGGAGGGGTGGCGCCTGACCTCATGCTGCAGTGCTCTCGGGCTAGACCAGCCGGGGCCGCACCGGCCGGGGCCCCCTAGACCTGCCTTTCTGCCACCCCTCAGTCCCCGGAGTCTCTCCACAATCCGTCCCCTCCCTCCAGCTCCAGAAAGTTCCTTCTACGCCCCAGGCCTGGTTGTGCCCCTCCCTCCCCCCCAACCCCCCCAGGGCTCCCCGCTGCCCCGGGCCAAGTCCAGGTTGCCAGGTGGCCACTACGAGGCTGTCGTGTGAGAGCGGTGGCTACCAGCCCTGATCCCGCCCTCCCTGGGTCCCCAGAGGGGTCCTGCCGCCCAAGGAGGGCGAAGGCACCAGAGCCACAGGTGCCG
>NW_007090603.1:2084-2436 GCF_000164805.1 Carlito syrichta
GGAAGGTAGCAGCAGGGTCCCGGGGGTCTCGGCCGGGGTGGGAGGCTTGGGAGAAGCAGGGTGGGTCCGCAGTGAAGCCCCCGTGCAGGGGAAGAGGAGGGAACCCATTCACTCTGCATCTATGAAGCGCCTGCTGTATGCCGGGCCCTGGCTGTGATCCCACGGGCCCGAGGACCCTTCCCCACAGACGTGGCTTCTAGGCCCGCTGCGCAGATGGGCACTGGCACCGCGCTGGCCCTGTGCCCCCCACCCGCGAGGCAGGCGCTGAGACGGACCGTTCTGCAACTGGAGAAACTGAGGCTCAGAGAGGGGATGGCATCCGCCCGAGGCCGCACAGGGGGTGACCCGGGGC
>NW_007090604.1:0-570 GCF_000164805.1 Carlito syrichta
GAAATGCGATTGTCTTTTGTACATTTATTTTGTATCCTGAGACTTTGCCAAAGGCTTTTTCACTGTAAGGAGGCCTTTGACAGATTCTCTTGGGTTTTCAAGGTACACCATCATATCATCTGCATAGAGAGAGAACTTGACTTTCTCTTTTCCTATTTGAATACCAGTGATTGCATCCTCTTCTCTGATTGCTCTAGCCAGGACTTCCAATACTATATTGAACAGGAGGGGAGAGAGTGGGCATCCTTGTCTAGTTCCAGTTTTCAGGGGAATTGGTTCCAATTTTTGTCCATTTAGGAGTATGCTGGCTGTGGGTTTCTCGCATATGGCTTTTACTATTTTGAGGTATGTTCCCCATATGCCTAGATGTTCAAGGGTTTTTATCAAGAATGGATGCTGGATTTTATCAAAATGTTTTCTGCATCTAATGATATGATCATGTGGTTTTTGTTTTGACATCTGTTGATGTATTTAATTACATTTATGGTATTACGAATGTTGAACCAGACTTGCATGCCAGGAATGAAGCCTACTTGGTCATGATGGATGATTTTTGAGATGTATTGCTGA
>NW_007090604.1:2153-2945 GCF_000164805.1 Carlito syrichta
TCTTGTGAAGAATGTTGTTGTTCTTTTTTCTTTTTCTTCTGTGTTCAGTACTTTTTTAAGTGTTTCTTGTAGAGGTGGTCTGGTGGCAGTGTAAGTTCTAAGGGATTGGATGTCTGGAAAAGATTTCAATACTCCCTCACTAATGAAGCTTTGTTTGGCTGGGTAGGTTATTCTTGGTTGAAATTGTTTCTCTTTTAGAACTTTGAAGATAGGGCTCCAGGCTCTCCTGGCCTGAAGGGTTTCTGTGGATAAATCTGCTGCTATTCTAATTGGTTTTCCCTGGTAGGTAGTCTGGCCTTTTTCTCTTGCTGCCTTTAGGATTTTTCCTTTCATAGCTACTTTGTTTAGGCGAATTATTATGTGTCTGGGAGTTGGTCTTCTCATTTGTTGTCTTGGAGGGGTTCTCTGAATCTCTTGTGTTTGAATTTTTTCATCCTTAATGAGATAAGGGAAGTTTTCTTGAATGATTTCATGAAATGTTTGTTCCAGTGTGGCTTCTGTTTCTCTTTCTGCCTCAGGAAACCCAATTATTCTTAGGTTTGTTCTCTTGAAGTGATCATTCATCTCTTGCAAGTTTTCTTCTGTCTTTTTGAGTTTCTTTTCTATGCTTTTGACAGTTTGGGTTAGTTCTGTGTTTTGGTCTTTGAGCTCTGAGATTCTTCCTTCTGCTTGGCTGATTCTGCTTTCCATGCTTATTAGTTTGTTGTTCATTTCCATCACAATATTCTTTACTGCTGTCATTTCTGACAACAGCTCCTTCCTATTTTCTTCTTGTCTCTCCTCAATTTTTTT
>NW_007090604.1:4123-4429 GCF_000164805.1 Carlito syrichta
TTACCTTGAATCGCCAGCAGGTGGTGCTATCTCATCTGCTCGCCCCAGAGGGGGTGGGCCAGACAGGAACAAGATGGCTGCCTTCCTCCGAGCAGGCAACAGGAGCCCCACGTGGGTGGGCAGCACAGTCTCGGACGCAGGATAGGTGGCAGCGATCCCAGCAGATCTTCCCTGAAGCAGTGTCAGTTGTGGATCTCCTCGGGCCGGGCGGTGTGATGTGCTACCCCTCCCAGAGGCCGCAGCAGTGACGGCAACAGCAGCGTCGGTGGGGGGAGGGACTGTGGTGGCGGCAGTGGTGGGGCTGTT
>NW_007090605.1:0-347 GCF_000164805.1 Carlito syrichta
GGGAAAACTGGCTGACCACATGCAGAAGATTAAAACAAGACCCCTACCTATCACCATACATAAAAATCAACTCTAAATGGATCAGAGAGCTAAATGTAAAACCTCAAACTATAAGAACCTTAGAAAATGCAGGAGACACACTTGTGGAAATTGGAACTGACAACCAATTCCTAATCAAAGCCCCAAGTGCCCAGGCCATAAGAGATAAGATAGACAAGTGGGACCTCATCAAGCTGACAAGCTTCTGCAAAGTCAAAGAGAGCAAAGAGACAGCCCACAGATTGGGAAAAAATATTTGCCAAATGTATGTCTGACAAAGGCCTAACATCTAGGATCTACAAGGAACT
>NW_007090606.1:0-323 GCF_000164805.1 Carlito syrichta
AGCCGGAATTACAGGCATGCACCACCACGCCCGGCTGATTTTTTTATTTATTGTAGAGATAAGGTCTCGCTGCCCAGGCGGATCTCAAACCCGTGGGCTCAGGCAATTCATTCACCTCAGCCTCCCAAAGGCGCGGGATTACAGGCTGAGCCACCGAGCCCGGCAATGATGGCCATTCTTACCGGTGTTAGGTGGTAGCTCAGTGTGGTTTTGATTTGCATTACTCTGATGATTAGTGAGGCTGAGTACTTTTTCATGTGTCTGTTGGCTGCTCATATATCTTCTTTTCTTCTTTTTTTTTTTTTGGGAGTTTTTTTTTTTTT
>NW_007090607.1:0-951 GCF_000164805.1 Carlito syrichta
CGGGGCAGCGGGCGAGCGGGAAACGTGGCGGCGGTCCCACAGCGGTGACAGGAAGCGAGCGAGCAGGCAACCGAGTGCGCCAGCTCCTCCCCACCTCTTTCGTCTGCTCGCTGTCCAGCAACCTCGAGTGCCCTCTCACAGTAGCCTTGGCCGCTCTATCAGCGCCTGGGCTGCTCGAACTTCCTAGCGATGATCTCATCCCCGCTGGCATAAGTAAATCTCAATACACCTGATGGAAAGTGCATAGCAGAATTATTTTTCTCTCTTTCTAAGTTTTACTTCTTTCTAGATATTTTTTAACTTCTATTTCCTGATAGACTGGTTAATCAGCTTTGGAAAGCTGTTTCCCCTAGGGCTAAGATTAGAAACTAAATTACCATGATAGTTTTGTCACCCTTCCCCTAGCCAGGCAGAACGTTTTCTTTTGTTTCATTAATTACCAAAACTCTGCTTCAGCCCACAGCCATCATGGTGGCCATGCATTTCCTTGTTCAAGAGTGTGACAGCTACTATTTGATTTTTAGAGTAGACTTGTTAGGATAAAATATATACACATACACTCATAGTTGTGTAAATTTATGCTTGCTGTTCTGTTTCCTTTTGCTACATTATTCAAATATAATGATTACTATACGATTTATAAAAGAATTAATGATGAGGTATTAGCTTAATAGGATATAGCATAGTATTAAAGTCCAATCACTAGATCTTATAAAAATTAAAGTTTAGGAATATGAAACATATAAATTATAGTAAAGTTTTGTAGTTTAAGAATAAGTTTTAGTTGAGCTATAAGGCATTACGCTAAATCATAATAGGTTAATAGTATAACTGACAGTTAAGTCATTTAACTAAACTTATAGATTATAGTATAGTGTTAAGTTGATAATATTAATCGTTGAAAATATTGGAAGTCAGTGAACTTGGATTGAACCTAGAGTTAACTTAGAA
>NW_007090608.1:0-883 GCF_000164805.1 Carlito syrichta
TGACTCAGGAGTGTTTAGCATCATGCTGTTTAGTGTCCATGTCTTTGTGGGTTTGGGGGGACTTGTTGGTGTCAATGTTTATTTTTATTCCACTGTGGTCCGAGAAGGTGTTTGGTAGAATTTTGATCCTTTTAAATTTGCTTATGCCTGATTTATGGCCGAGTATGTGGTCGATCTTAGAAAATGTTCCAAGTGATGATGAGTAGAATGTGTATTCTTTGGTCTTTGGATGGAGTGTTCTGTAGGTATCAATTAAGTCCATTTGGTCCAAAGTCAAATTGAGGTTCCGGATCTCTTTTCTGATTTTTTGTCCTGATGATCTGTCTAGGGTTGTGAGTGGGGTATTAAAGTCCCCAGTTATGATAGTGTTGGAGTCAATATCTTTCTTTAGTTTTCCAAGAAGCTGCTTTATGAAAGTTGGCACACCTATGTTGGGTGCATATATGTTTAGGATAGATATTTCTTGTTGATGTATTGAGCCTTTTATCATTATGTCGTGGCCTTCTGTATCTTTTTTGATTTTTAATAGTTTGAAGGGTATTTTGTCTGAAATTAAATTGGCTACTCCTCCTTTCTTTTGTATTCCGTTCGCCTGGAAGTTTCTTTCCCCTCCTCTTACTTTGAGTCTGTGGGTGTCATTTCTAGTGAGGTGAGTCTCTTGAAGGCAATAGATTGTTGCCTGATGATATTTTATCCATTTTGCCATTCTATGTCTTTTCAGTGGTGCATTTAGTCCATTCACATTTAGGCTATTAATTGAAATGTAAGAGTTGATCCCTGTCATAAGATTCTTACCGAGTTGTTCCTGTTTGTTTGTTGTCTTTCTTTGGGTTTTGGAGTTGGTTCATGTGTGTTTTTAATCTTTTGCCTGTACTCTTGAGAA
>NW_007090610.1:0-301 GCF_000164805.1 Carlito syrichta
GTTGGAGTCTCACTCCATTGCCCAGGCTGGAGTGCAGTGGTACACTCACAGCCACCCCAGTGTCAACCTGCTGGACTCCAGCGATCCTTCCGCATCAGCCTTCCAAGTAGCTGGAACTATAGGCGTGCCCAGCTAATTTGTGTGTGTGAGTGTGTGTGTGTGTGTGTGTGTGTGTGTGTGTGTGTGTGTGTGTGTAGAGATGAAATCTCGCCAGTTTGCCTGGGCTGGTCTCGAATCCACAGGCTCAGGCAATCCACTTGCCTCGGCTTCCCAAAGTGCTGGGATGACAGGCTGAGCCACC
>NW_007090611.1:0-463 GCF_000164805.1 Carlito syrichta
GGAGAAGTTTCCGTGAACAAGCCCAACCCTCGCGCACCCTGCACAGGGCCTGAGCACAGCGTCGCTACCTTTGGAGCACCAGACTTTCCAGGATGCTTGAGACATTCAGATAACTGGGACTGTTCCCTAGAGATGGGATTTAATACTTGGGGCCAAGAAACCCACTTAAAATAAATTTAAGGCTGGGCGCGGTGGCTCACACCTATAATTCCAGCACTTTGAGAGGCTGAGATGAGAGGATTGCCTGAGCCCATAGGTTCAAGACCAGCCTGGGCAACTTTTCAAGACCTCATCTCTACAATAAATCAAAAAATTAGCTGGGTGTGGCGATGCACGCCTGTAGTTCCAGCTGCATGGACGTCTGAATGGGAAGGATCACCTGAGCCCAGCAGGTTGAAGCTGCGGTGGCCGTGAGCATGCCACTGCACTCCAGCCTGGGTGACAGAGTGAGGCTCCAACTCAA
>NW_007090612.1:0-302 GCF_000164805.1 Carlito syrichta
CCATTCTCCAGGCAGAGATTTCCATTGCCCCGCCCACCTATCAACAACCCCCACCTCAGTTCCTAAGGTAATGTCACTAAACAGGAGACAAAGCCCCACCCCTGTGCTGAATCAGACAAAAGCAACTCCCAGGCAGTAGGCTAAAAAAAAAAAAAACAAACAAACCAAACTGTGAGTAAATCTAGCTGCCTGCAATGAAAAATAAAGGGGAGAGGCCGGAGATCAGAGCTGAAGTGACTTTAGTCTGATCTCTTATTTTGACTTTAGATTTTATCATTTTGACTGTTTTGATCACTTTTGTT
>NW_007090613.1:0-330 GCF_000164805.1 Carlito syrichta
TCTCCATACCATTCCATTTCATTCCTCTCCTTTCCATTTCATTACTCTCCATTCCATTCCATTCTTCTCCTTTCCATTCTATTCCTCTCCATTCCATTCCATTCCTCTCCTTTCCACTGCATTCCATTCCATTCCTCTCCCTTCCATTCTATTCCATTATTCTCCTTCCTATTCCATTCCTCTACATTCCATTCCATTCCATTCCTTTCCATTCCATTCCATTCCATTTCATTCCTTTCCTTTCATATCCATTCCATTCAATTTTATTCCTCTCCTTTCCATTTCATTACTCTCCATTCCATTCCATTCCTCTCCATTCAACTCCATTCC
>NW_007090614.1:0-329 GCF_000164805.1 Carlito syrichta
AAGAACCAGCTTTTTGTTTCATTGATTTTTTTGTATTATCTTTTTGTCTTCTGTGTCCTATATTTGGGCTTTTATTTTGGTGATCTGGATTCTTCTGCTGAAATTAGAGTTTTTGTGGTCTTGCTTTTCTACTTTCCTTAGGTGGCTTGTTAGGCTGTTAAGTTGTGTTCCTTTCATTTTCTTCATATGTGTTTGTAGGGTATTAATTGCCCTCTTACTACAGTTTTCAAGGTGTCCCAGAGATTTGGGTAAGATGTGTCTTCATTTTCATTTGTTTCCAGGTATCTTTTGATCTCTGTTTTGATTTCATAATTGACCCAGGAGTTGTT
>NW_007090615.1:0-306 GCF_000164805.1 Carlito syrichta
GAGGCTGAGGTGAGTGAATTGCCTGAGTCCGCAGGTTCGAGACCCACCTGGGCAACTTGGTGAGACCTCATCTCTACAATAAATTAAAAATTAGCCGGATATGGTAGCACATGCCTGTAGTTCTGGCTACTTGGAAGGTTGAGGTGGAAGGATCGCTGGAGCCCAGCAAGTCGAGGCTGCAGTCGCTGGAAGCGGACACTGTACTTCAGTCTGGATGACAGAGTGAGACTCCAACTCAAAAAACAAAAAAAGTGGGCAAAAGACATGAATAGAAACTTCTCAAAAGAAGATATATGGGCAGCCAAC
>NW_007090616.1:0-358 GCF_000164805.1 Carlito syrichta
ACCTCATCTCTACAATAAATAAAAAAAATCAGCTGGGTGTGGTGGCACATGCCTGTAATTTCAGCTACTTGGAAGGCTGAGGCGGAAGGATCGCCGGAGCCCAGCAGGTTGAGGCTGCACTCCAGTCTGGGTGACAGAGTGAGACTCCAACAACGACAAAAAAACCACAGAAAATAAGCTCAAAAAGACAGAATAAAACCTTCAAGAGATGAGCGATTACTTCAAGAGACCAAACCTAAGAGTAATTGGCCTCCCTGCAGCAGAAAGAGAGACAGAGACCACACTGGAACAAACTTTCCATGAGATCATTCAAGAAAACTTGCCTTATCTAATCAGTGATGCAAAAATTCAAACACAA
>NW_007090617.1:0-930 GCF_000164805.1 Carlito syrichta
TATGTTCTGGATTTGGGCTTTTATTTTGGTGATCTGGATTCTTCTGCTGAAATTAGGGTTTTTGTGGTCTTGCTTTTCCAGCTTCCAGAGGAGGCTTGTTAGGCTGTTCATTTGTGTTCCTTCCATTTTCTTCATGTGTGTTTGTAGGGATATAAATTCCCCTCTTACTACAGCTTTTAAGGCATCCCAGAGATTTTGGTAAGATGTTTCTTCATTTTCATTTGTTTCCAGGTATTTTTTGATCCATGTTTTGATTTCATCATTGACCCAGGAGTTGTTTAGCATCATGCTGTTTAAGGTCCATGTCTTTGTGGGTTTTGGGGGTACTTTGTTGGTGTCAATGTTTATTCTTATTCCACTGTGGTCCGAGAAGGTGCATGGTAGAATTTTGGTCCTTTAAATTTGCTTATGCTTGATTTATGGCCAATTATGTGGTCGATCTTAGAATACATTCCATGCGGTGATGAGTAGAATGTGTATTCTGTGGTCTTTGGATGGAGTGTTCTGTAGGTATCAATTAAGTCCATTTGGTCCAGAGTCACATTGAGGTTCCAGATCTCCTTGCGGATTTTTTGTCCTGATGATCTGTCTAGGGTTGTGAGTGGGGTATTAAAGTACCCAGTTACGATGGTGTTAGAGGCAATATCTTTCTCTAGTTTTCCTAGAAGTTGCTTATGAAAGTTGGCACACCTATGTTGGGTGCATATATGTTTAGGATAGATAATTCTTGTTGATGGAGTGAACCTTTTATCATTATGTAATAGCTATCTGTATCTTTTAAAATTTTTGATAGCTTAAATGGTATTTTGTCTGAAATTGGGATCACGACTCCTCCATCCTTTTGTGTTCCATTCACCTGAAAGTTTGTTTCCCATCCTCTTACTTTGAGTCTGTGTATGTCCTTTCTAGTGAGGTGAGTCTCTTGAAGGC
>NW_007090617.1:1054-3554 GCF_000164805.1 Carlito syrichta
CTTCTCCTTCTTCTTCTCCTCCTCCTCCTCCTCCTCCTCCTCTTCCTCCTGCTTCTCCTTCTCCTTCGCCTTCTCCTTCTCCTCCCCCTGTCCTCATCCTTCAAGCATGTTTGAAGAAAATATTTATACCGTTTTACTTCAGGAGGCAATTTTCAACAGTCGTCTTCTTCTTCTCCTCCTCCTCCTCCTCCTTCTTCTTCTTCTCCTCCTCCTCCTCTTCTTCTTCTTCTTCTCATCCTCCTCCTCCTCTTCCTACTCCACCATCAAGCTTGTTTGAAGAAATATTTGTACCAATTTACTTAAGAAGGCAGTTTTTGCTAGTGTTATTCTTCTTCTTCTTCTTCTTCTACATCGTCTTCCTTTCCTTTTACTTCTCCTCCTCCTCTTCCTCATGCTCCTGCTCCTCCTCCTCCTCCCATCTTCTTTGAAGAAAATATTTGTACCTTTTTACTTAAGTAGGTGACTTTGGCTACTTTTCTTCTTCTTCTCCTCCTCCTCCTCCTCCTCCTCCTCCTTCTTCTTCTCTTTCTCTTTCTCCTTCTCCTCCTCCTTCTCATGCTCCTCCCTTTCCTCATTCTCCTCCTCCTCCAAGCTTGTTGAAGAAAATATTTGAACTATTTTACTTTAAGAAGACAGTATTGGCTGGTGTTGGTTTCCTCATCTCCTTCTTCATCTTTTTGTCCACCTCCTTTTTCAAGCTTGTTTGAAGAAAATGTTGGTACCATTTTACTTAAGAAGGCAGTTAATTGCCTACTTAAGTAAAAAAGGAAAAGAAGAAGAAAATGAAGAAGAAGAAGAAGAAGATGAAGAAGAAGAAGATGAAGAAGAAGAAGAACACCAGTCAAATGCATCTTCTTAAATAAAATGGTACCATACTTTCTTCAAACAAGCTAGTAAGAGGACGAGGTGGTGGAGGAAGAGGAGGAGGAGGAGGAGAAGAAGAAGAACACTGCACAAAAGTGTCTTATTAAGTAAAGAAGGAGAGAAGAGTAAGAAGAAGAAGAACAACAACAACAACAAAAGCAACAACACTAAACAAAACTGCCTTCTTAAGTTAAATTGTACAAATATTGTCTTCAAATAAGCTTGGAGGAGGAGGAGGAGGGTGGGAGAAGGTGAAGGAGAAGGAGAAGGAGAAGGAGAAGGAGAAGAAGAAGAAGAAGAAGAAGAAGAAGAAGAAGAAGAAGAAGAAGAAGAAGAAGAAGAAGAAGAAGAAGAAGAAGAAGAAAACTAGCCAAAACTGCCTTCTTAAGTAAAATGGTGCAAATATTTTCTTAAAACGAGCTTGGAAGAGGAGGAGAAGACTACTCCTTTACCTCCTTGCTTGTTTGAAGAAAATATTTGTGCCATTTTACTTAAGAAGGCAGCTGTGGATAGTCTTCTTCTTCTTCTTCTTCTTCTTCTTCTTCTTCTTCTTCTTCTTCTTCTTCTTCTTCTTCTTCTTCTTCTTCTCCTTCTTCTTCTTCTCCTTCTCCTTCTCCTTCTCCTTCTCCTTCTTCTTCTTCTCCTTCTCCCTCTCCTTCTCCTTTTCCTTCTCCTTCTCCTCCTCCTCCTGCTCCTCATGCTCCAGTTCCTCCTCCCAACTTCTTTGAAAAAAATATTTGTACCATTTTACTTAAGAAGGCAGATTTGGCTAGTGTTCTTCTTCTTGTTCTTCTTGTTCTTATTTATCTTCTTTTTGTTCTTCTTCTTGTCCTCCTCCTCCTCCTCCCCCTCCCTCTCTTCCTTCTTCTTCTTTTCTTCTTCTCCTCCTCCTCCTCTCCTCCTCCTCATAGTCCTCCTTCAGTGTTGCTTGAAGAAAGTATATGTACCTTTTTACTTAAGATATCAATTTGTATACAGTTCTATTTCTTTTTTATTCTCCTTCTTCCTCTCCTTCTTTAGGTTAGAAGGCAGTTTTGGCTCTTTTTCATCTTCTTCTCCTCCTCCTCCTCCTCCTTCTACTTCTTTTCATCCTTTTCCTTCTCCTCATCCTCCTTCCCTCCTCAATCTTGTTTGATTAAAATATTTGTACCATTTTACTTAAGAAGGCAGATTTGGCTAGTGTTCTTTTCTTAGTCTTCTTCTCTTCTTCTTCTTCTTCTTCTTCGTCTCCTCCTCCTCCTCTGTCTCTTCCTCCTCCTCCACCATCAAGTTTGTTTGAAGAAATATTTGTACCATTTTGCTTAAGAAGGCAGTTTTTGCTAGTGTTCTTCTTCTTCTACTTCTTCTACATCTTCTTCATCCCCTTCCTTTCCTTTTACTTCTCCTCATCCTCCTCTTCCTCATGCTCCTGCTCCTCCTACTCCTACTCCCATCTTCTTTGAGAAAATATTCGTACCATTTTACTTAAGAAGGCAATTTTGGCTAGTTTCCTTCTTCTTCTTCCTTTCCTTTTACTTCTTCTCCTCCTCCTCTTCCTCATGATCCTCCTCCTCCTCCTCCCATATTCTTTGAAGAAAATACTTGTACCTTTTTACTTAAGAAGGCAATTATGGCTACTCTTCTTCTTCTTCTTATC
>NW_007090618.1:0-11722 GCF_000164805.1 Carlito syrichta
CCCTGAAGAAATACAAAAGATCATTAGAGACTACTACGTACACTAGTATGGAAACAAACTTGAAAACCAGAAGGAAATGGAAGATTTTCTGATATCACACAACCTACCTAGGTTGGAACAAGAAGAAATTGAGACCTTAAATAGACCAATAACAATCAAGGAAATCGACTACGTAATAAGAAAACTTCCTACAAAAAAAGTCCTGGTCCAGATGGCTTTCCAGCATCATTCTACAAGACATTCAGGGAGGAGCTGATACCAATCCTACTGAAGGTATTCCAGGCGATTGAAAAAGATGGAACTCTCCCCAAATCATTTTACAAAGCCAACATCACATTGATACCCAAGCCAGGTAAATATCCAACAAAGAAAGAGAACTACAGGTCAATATCTTTGATGAACATAGATGCTAAAATTCTCAACAAGATCCTAGCAAATCGGATTCAGCAATACATCTCAAAAATCATCCACCATGACCAAGTAGGCTTCATTCCTGGCATGCAAGACTGGTTCAACATTCGTAAAACCATAAATGTATTTAAATACATCAACAGATGTCAAAACAAAAAGCACGTGATCATATCACTAGACACAGAAAAAACTTTTGATAAAATCCAGCACCCTTCTTGATAAAAACCCTTGAACATCTAGGCCTTACGGGGAACACACATCAAAATAGTAAATGCCATCTACGAGAAACCCACAGTCAGCATACTCCTAAATGGACAAAAATTGGAACCAATTCCCCTGAAAACTGGAACTAGACAAGGATGCGCACTCTCTCCCCTCCTGTTCAACATAGTATTGGAAGTCCTGGCTAAAGCAATCAGAGAAGAGGAGGCAATCAGAGGTATTCAAATAGAAAAAGAGGAAGTCAAGTTATCTCTCTATGCAGATGATATGATGGTGTACCTTGGAAACCCAAGAGAATCTGTCAAAGGCCTCCTTACATTGATAAAAAGCCTTTGGCAAAATCTCAGGATACAAAATAAATGTACAAAAGACAATCGCTTTTCTCTACACCAATAATAAACAAACAGAAACCCAAATAAAAAACACAGTTCCGTTCACAAAAGCCACAAAAAAAAATGAAATACTTTGGCATCTTCCTAACCAGAGACGTGAAAGACCTTTACAATGAAAATTACAAAACACTGCTCAAAGAAATCAAAACTGACATGAACAAGTGGGAAAAAATATCCCATGCTCATGGATCGGAAGAATCAACATTGTGAAGATGTCCATCTTACCTAAGGCAATCTACAAATTCAATGCAATACCCATTAAATTACCAACAACATTCTTCTCAGACCTAGAAAAAACAACACAGGAATTCATATGGAAACACAAACATCCAAGAATAGCCAGAACAATCCTCAGCAAAAAAAACAAAGCAGGTGGTATCACAATACCAGATTTCAAACTTTACTATAAGGCTACAATCATCAAAAGAGCTTGGTATTGGTACAGGAACAGGCATGTAGATCAATGGAACAGACTTGAGATTCCAGAAGCAAAACCTCAATTTCTCAACCAACTCATCTTCGACAAAGCCCCCGCCACCTACCAATGGGGAGAGGAGAACCTATTCAGTAAATGGTGCTGGGAAAATTGGCTGACCACATGCAGAAGATTGGAACAAGACCCCTATCTATCCCCATGCACAAAGGTTAACTCCAAATGGATCAGATAACTAAATGTAAAACCTCAAACCATAAGAACCTTAGAAAAGGAAGGAAATACGATCATGGAAATCGGAACTGGCATCCAATTCCTGTACAAAACCCGAAACCCACAGGACTTAAGAGAGAAGATAGACAAATGGGACCTTATTAAACTGACAAGCTTCTGCAAAGCCAAAGAAACCATCAAGAGAGCAGGGATTCCAGCCTACAGACTGGGAAAAAGTATTTGCCAACTCTAGGTCTGACAAAGGCTTAACATCCTGGATCTACAAGGAACTGAAACGTACTGAAAAGAAGAAAACAAACAACCCCATTATAAAATGGGCAAAAGACATGAACAGACACTTCACAAAAGAAGACATTCGAGCAGCCAACAAACACATGAAGAAATGCTCAACCTCACTAATCATCAGGGAGATGCAAATCAAAACCACACTGAGATACCACCTAACTCCAGTCAGAATGGCAATTATCAACAACTTAAAAAATAACAGCTGCTGGAGAGGGTGTCGTGAAAAGGGAACACTTATACACTGTTGGTGGGAGTGTAAACTAGTGCAACCTCTGTGGAAAGCAGTGTGGCGATTCCTAAAAGCTCTAAAAATTGACCTTCCATATGACCCTGCAATCCCCCTACTGGGAATATACCCTGAAGAACACAAATCACTCTATAAAAAAGATACCTGCACACGTATGTTTATCGCAGCGTTGTTCACAATAGCAAGAACCTGGAAACAACCATGCTGCCCATCAAAAGAGGACTGGATTAAAAAAATGTGGTACATATACTCGATGGAATACTACGCAGCCATAAAAAAGAACAAAATCATGAATTTCTCTGCAACTTGGATGGAACTAGAGTCTATAATACTGAGTGACTTCTCACAAAAACAAAGATCCGAATATCACATGTTCTCACTCACATAATGGACCTTGAACATCCAATGCAATACTATAAGAAAATGACTGATGGGACTGGGAAACTATGGGGGGAGGGGGCTGGGATTTACAGTAGCAAATATCTGTCAGGGGATGGGAAAACACCTCTTATCAACAGGGTGCCTGAATGAAACGTAATTGTACACCTAACCCTGAACTGTACCCCACAAAACCATAATAAAAAATACTGATTAATGAAAAAAAGATATTTTCTTAAATAGGCATTTATCACAATAAGCTTTCTGTTTAGAACTGCTTTTGCTGTGTCCCATAACTTTTGGATGTTGTTTTTTAAATCTTTATTTGCATCAAGATATATTTTATGTTTTTTTATTTCTTCTTTGACCCATTGGTTGTTCATAATTATATTATTTAATTTTCACATTTTTAGATTTTTCAAAATTTTTTGTTTACTGATTTCTAATATTATACTATTGCAATAAAAAAGACATGATTTGAAAATTTGAAAATTTGTTAAAACCTGTTTTGTGACCCAACATATAATTTATTCTGGAGAATGGTCCTGTTCCCTTCATGAAAATGTATTCTGCTGTTGTTGGGTGAACCATTCCGCATATGCCTGTAAGACCTATCTGGTCTGCAGTTATACACATCCACTGTTTTCTTATACACTTTCTGTTTAGATGATCTATCCTGTGTTAAAAGTGGGATAAGAAAGTTTTCTACTGTTTTATATTGCTGTATGTTTCTCCCTTCAGTTCTGTTATTATTTGTTTCCTATATTAGCTGCTCCAAATTTGGGTTGATATATTTGACAATTGTTACATCCTCTTGATAAATTGATCTCTTTATCATTTTTTATTGACCTTCTTTGTCTCTTATGACAGTATTTGACTGAAAATGCAATTGTCTTATAGGAGTATAGCTACCCTGCCCTCTTTTATTTACTATTTGCATGGAATATCTTTTTCTATCTTTTCACTTTTAGTTTATGTGAGGCCTTAAGATATAAGTGAGTATCTTGTAGGCAGCAAATTGTTGGCGATTGTGTTTTAGTCATTCAATCACTAGTGTCTTTTTAGTGGAAGGCTTAATCCATTTACTTTTAAAGTAATTTTTTATAGTTAAGGTCTTACTATTACCATATGTTAGTTGTTTTCTGTTTTATGGAACCTTTTTATTTTTTTGTTTTTTTCTAATTCTTTAAAAAAATTAATTTAATTTAATTTTTTATTTTTTGTTTTATGGTTTCTTTCTTCCTCTTTTGCTGTTTTCCTTTGAGATGTTGGTATTTTTTGTATTGGTATGGTTTAATTTTTTTCTGTTTTGTGTATCAATTACAGGTTTTATTTTCTTTGCAGATACTGCTATGTAAAAATTGTGGGAGGTCATTGTTTCGGACTGAGTTTCTGTACTAGACCCCAAAAGATCAGACCCAACTAGAATGGAGTCACATTTTTTATATTACAGTTATCTTCAATGCTTTTATCTTATAATTTTTATACTAACATTAAAAGTGATTTATATACCACCAATACAGTATTAGAGGATTCTGAAATTGTATATTTGTTACTAGAAAATTGTATGTTTTCTTATGTTTTCATGTGATTAATTGACACCCTCTCATTTGTGCTTGAAGAAAGCTTTTCTTTATTAGGCATGTCTACTGTTCATGAGTTCCCTCAGCTTTTGTTTGCCTTGGAAAGACTTTACTTCTCCTTCTTTTCTAAAGGATATCTTTGTCAGGTATAATATTAGTGGCAAGCTGTTCTTTTTCTCCCCATTTCATTGCTTTGAATATATTACCCCATTCTTTTCCTGTCTGCCAACTGTCTTCTGATAAATTTCCTAATAGTTTAATGGTTTTATGTGCATGCAACTTTTCTCTTTTTGCTTTTAACATTTATTTTAATCTTTGATTTTTGAAAATCTGATTATATGGTGTATTGTTGAGGACCTATTTGTTTTTAACCTCTTTAGAAATATTTAAGCCTCATGGATTTTGATGTCTATATATTTCCTAATATTTGGGCAGTTTTCAGCCACTCTTTCTTTAAATAAGTTTTACTCCTTTCCATGTCTCTTTTCCTTCTCAAACTGCCATAACATGGCATTCATTTGCTTAATTGTGTCTTATTGGCTTTTTTTCTTTTTTATTCTGTTTGTCCTCTGAGTAACTTAGAATGTTCTGTTTTCAAGTTCACAGATTCTTTCTTCTGCTTGATCAAATCCCCTGTTGAAGTTCTTTGTTGCATTTTTATTTCACCTATTTAATTATTCAGCACCAGAATTTCTCTTTGGTTCTTTTTTATGATTCATATTTCTTTGTTGTGTTTTCCATTTTGTTTATGAATGCTTTCCTCTTTCATTGAACTTGTGTCTGTATTCTCCTTTATCTCACTGAGCTTTCTTAAAAATAATTATTTGGATTTCTTAGGGAGACAGGGTGCTGCATCAACTGAGCCTTAAAAGCCTTGGCTGCATGGTTCAGCTGATGCTGTTTTCCTGAACAGTGCAGTTATGCATCAGCTGGGTCCCAGTAAACACAGATACATGGCTCAGTCAAGACATTTTTTGCAAGGAGGAAAAGAGGCCACAACACTGACTGAGATCTTGTTGGAATGAAGCAGCTCTGCAGAAGCTTGACCCCAGTAGGCAGTGGAAAACAGCAAATCAGCTTAGAAATAACACATTACTGGCTGGGAAAGTTTCAGTGGCAACATGTTACCAGAAGTTGAGAGATGCAACCACTAAGAGCAGGGTGCATATTTCAATATCTTTGGTTCTAAGATGGTGTGATACAGGCACAATGCTTGCTCTTTCTCTGGAAGGATTACAACTGTGTGGAGTCTGGGAAGCTCTATCAACTGGGCTCAGAGACTATGAAAGCACACAATAATCCCAGTGATCATGTCTTCAGTTGTCTGGGGTGATGATGAGGGCTGCTGGGAATCTTCTGCTTACCTTTTGTCTTGAAAAGGATAGTCCCTCCTGATACCAAACTGATCCTGACCGGGTGTGAAGTGGAAAAGGCAAAATGTTTCATTTCCTTCTGTTTTCTATGTCATCATCCTGAGTGTGTGTGCTCCGGAAGAGCTTTGTTACTCTTACTGTACTCTGGTGTTCTCCTTTGTAGTTTTTGTCAACTTTTAGTTGCTTATTCATTGTTTTAGCTGGTTTTGGGGAGAATACTAGCAATAGAAACTTCTAGTTGCCCATCTTGATGACATTAATTCATTAGCAAATAATCAAACAATTAAAAAGTTAGCATTACTGATAATTAATTGACATCAGAAAACATTTTAAGAATATACAATTTAATAAATTTTGGCATATTAATACACTTGTGAAGCATTAGAAAAATCAAGAAATTAAACATTCAGTTCCAAATGATTTTTTAATGCTTCTTTGTATTCATCACTCAACTCTTCCATATCCCACATCTGTCTTTCCCCCAACCACAGGCCACCATTAATATATTTTTAAACCATAGATTTATTTATATAAATGGAATCTTAAATTATGTACTTTTTGTCTGTTTCTCTGAGTTGGTAATTTTTTTGCATTTATCCAAATTCTTGCAAATATCATTAGTTCATTTTTATTGCTGTATAGTATTCCATTGTGTGTATATACTACAATTCATTGTAGCCATTTACTTATAAATAGTTGAATTCTTTCAGGTTTTTACTGTAGCAAATACTGTTTCTTTGAATATTCTGTATACAATATACAAGTCTTTGTGTGGCAATAAACTTTTACCTTTTTGGCTAATACATAAGAGTGGAACACACCTGTGTAATATGGCAGGTGGATGTTCAAAATATTAAGAAATTGTCAAGCCATTTTCCAGAAATGTTTGCATTTTAACATTCTAACCAGAAGTATATTAGAGTTCCATGATAGTGTTTTTTTTTTAAATCAGGTATTATTTTATATTTCTCCAGAGATTATTATATTGCTCTTCTTTTTCAAAGACATTTTGGTTACCAGCTCTTTGAATTTTATTTTATTTTTATTTTTTATTTTTTATTTTTTTTTTTGAGTTGGTATCTCACTCTGTCGCCCAGACTGGAGTGCAGTGGCTGCTCCCGGTCACTGCAGCCTCGACCTGCTTGACTCCGGCAATCCTTCTGCGTCAGCCTTCTAAGTAGGAGGAATCATAGGCATGTGAACCACGCCTGGCTGATTTTTTGATTTATTGTAGAGATGAGGTCTCTCTGCCCAGGTGGATCTCGAACCCGCGGGGTCAGGCAATCCACTCACCTCAGCCTCCCAGAGGCGCGGGATTACAGGCTGAGCCACTGAGCCTGGCTATTTTTCCCATTCTATGGGTTGTCTCCCTGCTCTCTTGTTGTTTTCTTTTGCTGGGGAGAAGTTTTTAGTTTGATGAGATCCCACTTGGCTATTTTAGCTTTTATGTTATTTGATTTTGGGGTTTGATCATGAATTTGTTGCCTACTTCTATGTATGTAAGTGTGTCTCCTATGTTTTCTTATAGTTTGAAGTTTTATGTTTAGGTCTTTGATCCAGTTAGAATTGCTTTTTTTTATATGGCTATATGTAGGGGTCCTGTTTCATTCTTCTACATATTGTCAGCCAGTTTTCCCAGGACCACTTGCTAAATGAAGTCTCTTCTCTCCAGTAGTTTTTATTGCTGTCTTTGTTGAAGATGAATTGTTTAAGAGATTGGATTTTTGCTTCTGGAATCTCTGTCCTGTTCCATTGGTCTATATGTCTGTTCTTGCACCAGTATCAGGCGATTTCGGCAGTCGTAGCTTTAGAGTAAATTCTGAAGTCTGCAATTGTGACAGCTCCTACTTTGATTCTTTTTCTGAGGGTTGTTTTGGCTATTCATGCTCTTTTTTGTTTCTGTATGAACTTCTGTATTGTTGTTTCCAGGTCTGAGTAGTATGATGTTGGTAATTTGATGTGTATTACTTTGAATCTACAGATTGTCTTAGGTAGAATGGACGTCTTGACAATATTGATTCTTGCATTCCATGAACATGGGATGTTTTACCATTTGTTTGTGTTAAGAAATCCATTTGGTTTCTTTGAGAAATGTCTTGTAGCTCTCATTTTACAGATCTTTCACTTCTCTGGTTAGGTAGATGCCAAGGTATTTCGAGTTTTGTGTGTGTGTGTGGTTATTGTGAATGAGACTATGCCTTTTATTTGGTTCTCTACCTATTTGCTGCTGATGTATAGAAATGTCACTGTCTTTTGCACAT
Organism: Carlito syrichta; assembly: GCF_000164805.1. Classification (NCBI taxonomy): domain Eukaryota; kingdom Metazoa; phylum Chordata; class Mammalia; order Primates; family Tarsiidae; genus Carlito; species Carlito syrichta. Next base: position 7,820 of record NW_007090618.1, read on the forward strand.
TGATTTTGTACCCCAAAACTTTTCCAATGTCTTTCATCAGTGCAAAATATTGGTTGGTGGACTCCCTTGGGTTTTCTTTTCCTTTTCCTATTTTATAGATGTGGGTACAATTCAGGGTTAGGTATACAAGTGGAAATTGCACGAGTAAAGTTTGGGCTATTTTTTTCCCTAGTTTGCCTGGTTTGAGATCAGTTACCCTTACTAATACTATGTTCGCTCTCCCCCATACTCCCCTAGCAGTTTCTGGCTACTGCCAATGTCTTTGTTATAGTATTATGGTAAATATTCAGAGTCTGCTTATGAGTGAGCAGACTCTGAATATTTATGTTACTCAGTCTCTGTGATAAATCACTGAGTGTTATAGACTCTAAATCCATCCAAGTTGCTGTGAAGTACATAACTTTGTTCTTCTTTATGCCTGTGTAATATTCCATCGTGTATATGTACCACATTATTTTTTGCAGTCCAGTTTTGATGGGTAGCATGGTTGGTTCCATGTTTTTGCTCTTGTAAATAATGTTGAAATAAACATGCGTGTGTGAGTATATTTTTGTACAGTGATTTGAGTTTCCCTGGGTATATTACCATTAGGGTGATTACTGGATCATATGGAAGGTCAATTTCTAGTTCTTTCAGAAATCACCACACTGTTTTCCTAAAGATTGAATAGTTTGCATTCCGACCAGCAGTGTAGAAGTATTCCCTTTTCTTTGCATCCTCACCAGCATCTGCTGTTTTTTTATTAATTATGATCCTTTTTGCTGATATTTGATAGTATCTCAATGTGGTTTTGATTTACATTTCTCTAATGATGATTAAAGCTAAACACTTTTTCATGTGTCCATTGGCTGCCCTCATATCTTCATTTAAGAAGTGTTTATTCATGTCTTTTGCCCACTTTTTAATGGGGTTGTTTGTTTGTTTTTTCTTTCAGCACGTTTGAGTTCCTTATAGATCAGGGATGTTAAGCCTTTGTCAGATATGCAGTTGACAAATATGTTTTACCATTCTGTAGGTTGTCTTCCCACTCTCTTGATGATTTCCTTTGCTTTGCAGAAGCTTTTCCATTTGATGAGGTCTAACTTCTCTATCTTACTTCTTATGGCATGGGCATTTGGGGTTTTGGTCACGAATTGGTTGCTTATTCTGATTTCCATAGGGGTGTTTTTTATATTTTCTGAGATTCTTAAAGTTTGGGCTTTCATATTTAAGTCTTTGATCCATTTGGAATTGATTTTTGTGTATGGTGATAAGTAGGGGTCCTGTTTTATTTTTCTGCATTTGATCAGCCAGTTTTCTCAACACCATTTACTGAATAGATTCTCCTCTCTCCAATGGTTGTTTGTTGGAGGCTTCATCAAAGATGGGTTTGTTGAGAAATTGAGGTGTTGCTTCTGGAATCTCTGTCCTGTTCCATTGGTCTATATGCCTGTTCTTGTACCAATACCAGAGTGTTTTGATTACTGCAGCTTTATAATAAAGTTTAAAATCTGTAAGTGTGATACCTCCCACTTTGTTTCTTTTGCTAAGGTCATTTTGTCTATTTGTGGCTATTTATGTGATCAAATGAATGTCTGTATTTTTTTCCAGGTCTGAGAAGAACGATGCTGGTAACTTAATGGGTATAGCATTGAATCTGTAGATTGCCTTTGGTAGGATGGACATCTTTACAATGTTGATTTTTCAATCCATGAGCATGGAATATGTTCCCATTTGTTTGTGTCATCCTTGACTTCTTTGAGCAGTGTTTTTTAGTAAAGATCTTTCACTTCTCTGGTTAGGAATATAATGACGTATTTCTTTCTTGTTTGTGTGAGTGAATCCTGTGAATGCGATTGTGCTTCTTATTTGGTCCTCTGCCTGGTGGTTGTTGGTGTATAGGAATGTGACTGCCCTTTGCACATTTATTTTGTGCATGAGACTTTGCCAATGTTCTTTATCAGTGCAAGGAGAGAGAAAATGGGCATTGTTGTCTTGTTTCCATTTTCAGGGAAAATGCTTCCAACTTCAGTCCATTGAGCAGTATGTTGGTCATAGGTTTATTGTAAATGGCTCTTACAATTTTGAGAAATGTTTCTTCTGTGCCTAGGTGCTCAAGGTTTTCTATCAAGAAGGTTTTTTGTCAAGAAGGCTAGATTTTGTTGAAAGCTTTTTCTATGTCTAATAATATAATCATGAAATTCTTGTTTTTACATTTGTTGATACATTTAATTACATTTATGGTCTTTTGGATGTTGAACCAGCTCTGCATTTCTGAAATGAAGCTTACTTGGTCATGGTGGATGATTCTTGAGATGCATTGTTGGATCCAATTTGCTAGAAACTTGTTGAGAATTTTTGCATCTCTACTCATCAAGGAAATTGGCTAGTAATTTTCTTTCCTTTTTGGGTCTTTGCCAGCTTTGGACATCAGTGTGATGTTAGCTACATATAATAATTTGGGGAAATTTCCACCTTTCTTGATTGCCTGGAATATTTTGATAGGATTGGTGTCAGCTTCTCCTTGTATGTTTTGTTGAATTCTCCTGGGAAGTCATCTGTCAAGGGCTTTTTTTTTTTGGTAGTCAAATTTCTTACGATGAAGTTTATTTCCTGGATTGTTATTGGTTTATTTAGAGTTTCAATTTCCTCTTGTTTCAACTTGTGAGGTTGTGTGATGTCAGAAAGTTCTCCATTACATTTAGGTTTTTAAGTTTGTTTCCATACAGGTGTACATAGTAATCTCTGATAATCTTTTGAATTTCTTTGGGCTGAATTGTAACTTCATTTTTTGCATTTCTAATTGTGTTTATTTGGGCTTTTCCCCTCTTCTTCTTAGTCCTTCTGGATAAATCTTATTTATCCGTTCAAAGAACCAGATTTTTGTGTTGTTGATTTTTTTCTATGACACTTTAGTCTTCTATGTCTCTTATTTGGACTTTTACTTTGGTGATCTGGATTCTTCTGCTGAAGAAAGGGTTTTGGTGGTCTTGTATTTCCAGCTCCCCAGGTGTGATGTTAGGCTGTTTATTTGTGATCTATCTGTTTTCTTAATGTGTGTTTGGGTAAAGCTATAAAATTCCCTCTTATTACTGATTTCACAGTATCCCAGATATTCTGGCAAAATGTATCTTCATTTTAATTTATTTCCAGGAATCTTTTAATTTCTGGCTCAATTTCCATGGTGCCCCAGGAGTCATTCAGTAGTATATTATTTAGTGTCCATGATTCTGTATTTTTTTGGGGGATCTTCTTAGTAGTAATATTTATTTTTATTCCATTGTATCTGAGAAGATGCATGGTATTGCATCCAATTTATGGAATTTGTTTATACTTGATTTATTGCTGAGGTTGTCATTGATCTTAGAGTATGGTCTATGGGATAATGAGTGGAATATATATTTTGCAGTTGTCAGGTGGAGTATTCTATAGATATCTATTAATTCCATTTAGTTAAGCATCTAGTTGAGGTCCCTGATCTCCTTACTGATTTTTTTTCTCAATGATCTAACTAGGGTTGTTAGTGGGGTAGTTAAGTCCCAAGTAATGATTATGTCAGAGTCAATATCTTCTTTTACTTTACTTAGTTGCTTTATAAATCCTGGTGCTCCTGTGTTGTGTGCATGTATGCTTGTAATGGATATTTCTTGCTGTTGGAATAAACCTTTTATCATTATATAGGGTTTTTCTTTATTATTTTTAATTTTTGATAGCTTGAAGGCTTTTTTCCTGATATTATAATTGCAACTCTTGCATTTTTTATTTTCCATTCACCTGATGGTTCACTTCTCGTCCTCTAACTTTGATTCTGTGGATTTCCTTTGCAGTGAGATGTGCTTACTGAAGGCAGAATATTGCTGTGTTGTGTTTTTTTAAAATCCAGTTTGTCATTCTACACCTTTTCAGTGGTGTATTTAGTCCATT
>NW_007090619.1:0-329 GCF_000164805.1 Carlito syrichta
CACTCACCTCAGCCTCCCAAAGGTGCGGGATTACAGGCTGAGCCACCGAGCTCGGCTTGTACCTGGCTTTTAAGGATATTTATTAACCTGAGTTTAAAAATATATCTATAGCTGGGCTCGGTGGCTCAGGCTGTAATCCCGCACCTTTGGGAAGCTGAGGTGAGTGGATTGCCTGAGCCCGTATGTTCGAGACCCGCCTGGGCAGCAAGACTTCATCTTACAGTAAATCAAAAAAAATCAGCCAGGCATGGTAGCGCATGCCTGTAATTCCGGGTACTTGGAAGGCTGAGGCAGAAGGATTGCCGGGGCCCAGCAGGTCGAGGCTGCGG
>NW_007090620.1:0-300 GCF_000164805.1 Carlito syrichta
CAGCAGGTCGAGGCTGCGGTGGCCGGGAGCGGCCACCGCACTCCAATCTGGGTGACAGAGTGAGATCCGACTCAAATTAATTAATTAATTAATTAAAAAAAAACCCAAAGCACGAAAACTAATGTTGCAAAACATGTAAGAGAATACTATATCACTACTATAGTTGACATTTTGCAAAAGAATTTGGCATCTGAGTACCTTACAGTGTGTCTCCCTACCACAATGAAAACTGTATTCAAGCTTTTTTATTTTTTTTGAGTTGGAGTCTCACTCTGTCACCCAGACTGGAGTGCAGTGGCT
>NW_007090621.1:0-313 GCF_000164805.1 Carlito syrichta
ATGGTTGGTTACATGTTTTTGCTATTGTGAATAGAGCTGCAACAAACATACGTGTGCAGGCATCTTTTTTGTAGAATGATTTGAGTTCCTCCGGGTATATTTCCAGTAGGGGGAATTGCTGGGTCATATGGAAGGTGAATTTCTAGTTCTTTCAGAAATCTCCACACTGTCTTCCAAAGAGGTTGTATTAGTCTGCATCCCCACCAGCAGTGTAGTAGTGTTCCTTTTTCTCTGCATCCTTGCCAGCATCTGTTGTTGTTTGTTTTATTAATGATGGCCATTCTTACAGGGTTTAGGTGGTATCTCAATGTGG
>NW_007090622.1:0-336 GCF_000164805.1 Carlito syrichta
AGAGTGAGACTCCAACTAAAAAAAAAAAAAAAAGAGAGATGGAGTCTTGGCCCGGTACAGTGGTTCATGTCTGTAACCGCAGCACTTTGGGAGGCCAAGTCACGAGGATCGCTTGAGCCCAGGGGTTCGAGACCAGGTTAGGCAACATGGCAAGATCTCATTTACCAAAAAATCAAAAAGTCAACAGGCATGGTGGCGCATGCCTGTAGTCCTAACTATTTGGGGAGGCTGAAGCAGAAGGATTGCCTGAGTCCAGGAGTTGAGCCAGGGTCATGCCACTGCACTCCAGCCTGGGCAACAAAGTGAGACTCCCACTCAAAAAAAAAAAAAAAAAAA
>NW_007090623.1:0-48041 GCF_000164805.1 Carlito syrichta
TTATTACTGTTATCTCAGATATCAGCTCCTTCCTAGTTTCTTCTTATGTCTCCTCAATTCTTTTTAATCTCTCCATTATTGTCTTGATATCTAAGTTTGTAGTTTGAGACCCTTCATTCTGGGGGCTCTTCATTGTTTGCATTCCGAAGTCAGTTTTCTCAGTGTCTGCACTACCAGGGTCTGGGAGAGACCCATACTCTTCTTTTGGTTTTTCTTCATTTGCGCAGATTTTTCTCTCTTTCCCTCTTTCCCTCCCCTTCTTTAATTCCATTTTTGAGGGAAGATGGGGTTGCCTTTATTTCTCTTCTGCAATATCCTGTTCTTCCTTATGAGGGTCTTCTGGCTTTGTTCACTTTTCAGGTTGGAGCATAGGTTGCAATCTGTACTTTTTGCAGTTTTGAGGTTTAATTGAGAGGGAATCTGTGGTTCAGAATGCTGATTCTAGCTTCCACAAACAGGTATATGAGCACACTGGAACCTATTTCCCTTTGCCTTACAATCTGTCCATTCAGCAGTATGTAGTTTTGGTCTCTAGATTAAAAAGGGGGGTATAAAAGAGGAAAATAATGGAGGAAGGGGTTTCAATATGGAGTTAGAAAGAGAGAAGAGTGAGAGGGAAAACAGATATACATACCAACTATCAGGTGAGTAAGAGACCTAAGACCGGGAAGAAGTGAAGAAAGACACGTAAGAAAGATTCCCTAAAGAGTACTGATAGCTACACAGAGACAGGCCAATAAAATCAAGAAACAGTGTAAGTCAGAAGGCAAACAACAAACATGATCAAAACCAACAGTTACAATGATAAAATCATAAGTGAAAATAAGAGATCAGACTAAAGTCACTTCTCTGATCTCCGATTCCGGTCTCTCCCCTTTGTTTTTCATTGCAGCATATTTGTGGGGCTTTGTCTCCTGTTTCGCACTGTTACCTTAGGAACTGAGGTAAAGTTTGTTGATAGGTGGGCAGGGCAATGGAAGTCTCTGCCTGGAGAATGCCGAGGCAGTTTATGCAGATCTGTTTTTCTCCGCTTGTCTGGATCCCCCAGTTTGGGGTCTCGCACTGAGTGCCTCAGCCAGGGTGGGCCCGGAGTTCCAGAACTCCAAAGCTCTAAAGTGCAGGTGGTGAGTGGCAAGAGTGGCCCTGGGCCCCCCACGGGGTACTTCAGCCAGGAATGGGACCGGTGTCTCTGAGGGGCAGGCACCCAGAGCCTCCCTGAGTGACCGGCAACTTGGTGCCAGGTGCCGGGCTGGAGACGATGTAGCTAGGGAGGGAGCTGAGAGGGGGCTGGGACCCGAGACTCCCACACACACAGTGGAACAGCAGCAGCAGGGGGCCACAATATCTGGCCCTGCGTGGGACCAAAGGTCCCCGGACCTCGCATCAGCATGGTTGGTGGTGTGCTGGGGGTGGGAGAAGAGAAGTAAGAGTCTTTTGGGGAACTCACATTTGGAGAATCTCACAAGTTCACCTATGCCGTCGCCATCTTGTTCCCATCTAGCAGACTTTACTATAAAGCTACAATAATCAAAACAGCTTGGTATTGGTACCAATGGAATAGAATTGAGATTCCAGAAGCAAAACCTCAATTTCTCAACCAACACATCTTCAACAAAGCCTCCACCGCCTACCACTGGGGAGGAGAGAGCCTATTCAGTAAATGGTGCTGGGAAAACTGGCTGACCACATGCAGAAGATTGAAACAGGACCCCTATCTATCCCCATACACAAAAATTAACTCTAAATGGATCAGAGACCTAAATGTAAAACCTCAAACCATAAGAACCTTAGAAAATGAAGGACATACCCTCATGGAAATTGGAACTGGCATCCAATTCCTGAACAAAACCCAAAATTCACAGACCATAAGACAGAAGATAGACAAGTGGGACCTCATTAAACTGACAAGCTTCTGCAAAGCCAAAGAAACCATCAAGAGAGCAGGAAGACAGCATATAGACTGGGAAAAAGTATTTGCCAACTCCAGGTCTGACAAAGGCTTAACATCTTGGATCTACAAGGAACTCAAACAAGCTGAAAAGAAAAAACAACCCCACTATAAAATGGGCAAAAGATATGAACAGACATTTCTCAAAGGAAGACATCAGAGCAGCCAACAGACACATGAAAAAATGTTCAGCCTCACTACTCATCAGGGAGATGCAAATCAAAACCACACTGAGATACCACCTAACCTCAGTCAGAATGGCAATTATCAATAACTCAAAAAATAACAGTTGCTGGAGAGGGTGTGGTGAAAAGGAAATATTTCTACACTGTTGATGGGAGTGCAAACTAGTGCAACCTCTGTGGAAAACAGTATGGCAATTTCTAAAAACTCTAAATATTGACCTCCCATATGACCCTGCAATCCTCCTACTGGGAATATACCCTGAAGAACTCAAATCACCATCAAAAAGATACCTGCACACGTATGTTTATCGCAGCATTGTTCACAATAGCAAGAACCTGGAAGCAACTATGCTATCAAAAGAGGACTGGATTTTTAAAATGTGGTACATATACATGATGGAATACTATGCAGCCACAAAAAAGAACAAAATCATGAATTTTACAGCAACCTGGATGGAACTAGAGTCTATAATACTGAGTGACCTCTCACAGAAACAAAGATCTGAGTATCACATGTTTTCACTCATATAGCGGACCTTGAACATCCAACGTAATACTATAAGAAAATGACTGACAGTGGTGGGAAACTATGGGGGTGGAGGGGAAGGGAGATGGGACTAATGGTAGTAAATATCTGTCTGGGAACGGGGAGACACCTCTTACCAACAAGGGTGCCTGAATGAAGCATATTTGTATACCTAACCCTTAACTGTACCCACAATATCATAATAAAAAATATTGATTATAAAAAAAAGCTTTAGAGAAAGCTGCAAGGACTGAAAAAAATAAAAATAAAAAGAGAAAAAAAAGAAATGGAGGAGTTGGGGTGTTAGTAATTAATTCTTAAAGGGACATCAAAGCGTTCAGCTTACTGCTTAAAAGTTCTGAAAACTTCCATTTTCCTAAAGTGCACATAATTAACCGAAGATTCTGGGGTAAGTTTGTTTGGATAATGTTTATTTTGGTACCTTGAAAGCTTGGCAGTTGTTTAGAAATTGAATTACAACTTGCCTTTAAACAAAACCATCCTTGAGAATGGTGGGTTTCAGCAGATCTCAATATATAAACTTGACATTATGAGGCAGTTAAACTGCAGGTTCAGAGGGTTGATTAAATCTTAAGGCAAGCACAGAACCGGCGCCAAAAACACACATTTTGTTTCATTGGTTCCTTGCAGAAGTGACAAAGGGAAAAAAAAGATTAACATAAATGGAGGTTATTTTTATTGTTGTTTACAGGGAGGCCTCCTCTGTGTCAAATGGGAAAATCTAGCACCAGCGCCCAGGGCTTTTCTTAAAGACTGTGGATACACAGAGCAAAGCACAAATTGACCATCAGGGCTAGAAGGAAACAAAGGCTCTAAGCTGCAAATAAGCCTGCGAGGAGAGAGAAGAATGTCAAATGCTGACAAAGTGTGCTCAACTGAAACTTCAACTTTCTGTAGCAATTAGGCATTGTCTACATACACACGTATACAATTGTTTAAGTGAATTCAAGTATTAACCCCAATAAATGGCAGAGACATTTGTTCCTCATTGATAGTAATCAAATGCTTTTTCACATTTCACAGGCTCCTTTGACTTAGGTGGAAGCCATGGGACTAGTTCTGGCCAAGGGAACTGACAGTAGAAATAATGTACCAATTGTGGGCATTTAGGAGCTGGTGTTTTTCTTCCATGCCCTCTCCCTCCCTCTTACAGCTGTCTTGAAGGCCTTGTACCCTAGCTGCATCAGCTGAGGAATGATGAAGCACCTGTCAACTGAGGCTCTTGAGTAAGAAATAAACCTTATTGGGTCAAATCACTGAGATAATAGGGTATATTTGTAACACCGTTTAGTCTAATCTATTCTTACTGAACATCTAATCCACTCTTACTAATTCATCCCCAGTATCCACTCTTTTTTTCATTGTGTTAGATCCCCTAATTTTTGCCTAGACACGTGGCTACCCAGAACGAAGACTATATTTTCAACCTCCCTAGTGGCTGAAAGAAGTAATATGTTTAAAATCCAGCCAGTGTAACTTAAGTGGAAATATTACCTCTTCCTTAAGAAGCATCAGTAACACTTCTTTTGCTCTTCTTTGTCTTCTTCTTTGTCCTGCAACCTAAACTGTCTATGCTGCCATCTTGGACAAGTGATCAAGGCCGCAAAGGGAGGAGCAACAGGGTAGAAGAAGCCAGAGCCCCTAACACCACAGTTGGCATGATATCAGCCTGCCCAAAGTTTTATGTGAACAAGAAATAAATTTCTACCTTGCACAAGTCATGGCTGTTTTCAGAATGTTCCATATATTCAGATGTTTGACCATGTCAGCCAAATGTACATCTGGCGAATTGCCTAACTTTTCAATGTCTTTTGCAAATAGCTTGGGGTGAGTGCCAAATAGTTAGAATCAGCACCAGGACTTCCTGGGGGTATGGACAGTTGAGCTAGATCACCAAGATTATCTATGTCAGCTTAACAACTCTTCAAGCAAAAGGATTCTTGAAGAAGCAGAGGGTGTTTGGGAATGCACGTATAGTTAGTAACGGAGTAGGATCTCTCAAATACTTAGAAAGTCAGTTTTACCTATGAGCAAGAGGTCATCATTGTTCATAAAAATTTGAAGTCTAGTTCTCTTTTTCTTCTTGACCATTAGGTAAGCTCCTGGTGAGAAAAAAGACACTTCTCCCTGATTCGACTTTTTCTTTATATTTTTAGGTTTCTCCCTTGACAGATGGATTTCTTTCCCCATTTTGAATGAAACTCATTGCTACTTACTTCTCAAACTTTCATCCATTCCCTGTGTTTTCTCTTTACAGCAAGTAGTTCTTTCCACATAGTAAAGGCTCAATGGGTATGAACTTTCCTGATTCTCTGTGTCCCTTTTACTCCTATGATCAGTGGTTTGATACTGAGAACCCTCTTCTGCTATGGGATAGAATGGCCCCTTTATCTAGTGAATGACTACTAGAAGAAAAGCTCTGTGAAGGCAGAGATTTTTACCTGTGTGCCTCTAGTACTTAGAAAAGTACCTTGCATATAGTAGTATTTCTATAAAAATTTGCTGCATTTACTGAACATCCAATAGCCTTCCCTATTTAACCTCACCACCACCCCACCTTCAGCTTATGTATGCTCAAAGTACTATAATCTCCTGAGTGGTCAACTGTCAGAATCTGTTAAAAAAAAAAATAGGAACTTAATGCACCAAAAGGAAAAATCAAACAGCCCCATTAAAAAGTGGGCAAAAGACATGAATAGACACCTCTCAAAAGAGGGTATTCGGGCAGCCAACAGACACATGAAAAAGTGCTCAGCCTCACTAATCATCAGAGAAATGTAAATCAAAACCACATTGAGATACCACCTAACCTCAGTAAGAATGGCAATCATTAATAAAGCAAACGACAACAGATGCTGGTAAGAATGCAGAGAAAAAGGAATGCTTCTACACTGCTGGTGGAAATGCAAACTAGTGCAACCTCTTTGGAAGATAGTGTGGCGATTTCTGAAAGAACTAGAAATTGACCTTTCATATGATCCAGCAATCCCCCTATTGGGAATATGCCCGGAGGAATTTAAGTCATTCTACAAAAAAGATACCTATACACATATGTTTGCTGCAGCTCTATTCACAATAGCAAAAACATGGAACCAACCATGCTACCCATCAAAGCTGAACTGGATTAAAAAAATGTGGTACATATATACAATGGAATGTTATGCAGCCATAAAGAAGGACAAACATATGGACTTTGCAGCAACTTGCATGGATTTGGAGTCGATCATACTCAGTGATCTATCACAGAAACAAAGAACAGTGTACCATATGTTCTCACTCATAAGTAGACCTTGAACAATTATAATACTATAAGAAAGTGTTTGGCAGTAATGGGAAACTGTCAGGGGATGGGGGATGGGATTGGCTGTTGAGGGAAACTGCTAGGGGACAGAGGGGCATACCTCATCAACAAGGATACCTGCATAATCAGTGTTTGCATACCTAACCCTGAATTGTACCCCACATCTTTAAAATAAAAGAAAAAGAAGAAAAAATATATATATTGAATTTAAAGAAACTAAAAGGCATCTATTTTTAAGTAAATTTGCTATGCAGAGTTAGTTTTAAAGCAATTAGTAAATTAAAATACAAGTTTATTATAAACCATAAAGCCTTGAAATATGCTTTACCTATATTCACATGCTACAATAAAAAACATCTCCCAAATTCAGTGGCATATAACAAAAAGCATTGATTCTCATGCTCACACATCTGCAAGTCAGTTGGTTTGGCTAATCTAAACTAAGCTCAGCTGGACTTGATTCCAAGGTACAGACCAGATCCAGATCTGCTCTATTTGTCTCCATTTCTTCCATGTGCAGTGGTTACCCAAGGGAAGTTCTCTTGGCAAAAAGCAAGAGCACAAGAAGGCAAGTCCAGTGTTGCAGGCACATGTCAAGTCTCTGTCTGTATCCTATCTGTTAACATCCCGTTGACCAAAGCAAGTCACATGATCATGCTCAAAGTCAACAGGTAAGGGAGTATACTCTGTCCACCATGAAGCCATAGCACAAACAGGAAGGGGAAAATTGAGATCAGTGATTCACTTATCACACTTGGTTTGAAAAATATCAAATACTAAATCAGATCATTTTCTGCTATTAGTACAACTCTAATAAACAGTGTAAACTGTCACAAGAAAAACAGGTGTGGCATAAAGTCCCCTAAATTTAATTTAATAGACTCTAAATCTGGAAAATATTCCTGTGTTTTTGAATGAACGATATGTGCTGAGTAAAAGTGGTGGATATGTGTCTTGGGTTCACACCCTCTCCCAACATGGTGGCATGTTCCAAAGCTCAGTCCTAACTCTGCCCTTGACCAAAGCTTTAAACTCTGTCCCTTAGGAAACCTTCCCAATAGAACAGTTCTCCAGGTCAATAATACCAGCAAATGGCAGAAAAGTAAATTAACTCAGGACATTTTATTTATGACCTTCATCCTGATTGGGATGATGGTTTCATATCAGGTTTTGTGTGCCTTGAATATCAGAGGAAGGAGTATACAGTTGTGGAGGGTTGGAGAATGTCAGAGACTCTCATCAGAGCCCTACCCATAGCATGAGTCCTTTGGCATCTAACTCAACAAATGGTCCATAGCCTTGTTGACTGCTGACTCCTGTACTCACTCTGGGGATCTTTAACATGGGGTTCTCAGATTGACTGTGAATGGAATTTCGGAAATCTCCGAACATGGGTGAGAAAAAGCTAACTAACACTTAACTAACTTAACACTTAGTTGCCTAAAGTTAACTAACAGCACTTTCTTCAGTTGCATAGGTAATGTAAGTAACAAACCACAGTAGTATTAGCAATACCTATGGCTTTGTCACCTACAGAAACCACACATTTTTCTTATTGCATGCTACTTGTAGATACTTTTGTAGACATCATTTGTATTCAGCACTACTTCAAAAATGCAGTAGTTATCAGATCCACTGCTAGACCTGATTCTTTAATGAAACATACTACATCTACATCACAAATTTGGTTTTCTAATATTTTTATAACTGTATGTGTAATCTAAGTATTTTGTTTCGTGCATTGTTTCAATGACTACTTGTTGAGGGGTTGAGGGGGTATAAAGTCTCTGTACACTTCCTGAAATATTAGAAACTGAGAAAAACTATCCCACCTTCAGATTTCTATGCAGGGTCAGCTGAGGCCTTTTTTGGGACAGCGTTGCAGCCCAGCTTCTCCTAATGCCTGATCCTGCTTTCTTTCCTTCCACAGAGTTTGATCCACAGATCTCCAGGAGATCCACAAGCTAAATCTCATCTCAGAGTCTCCTTCTGGGAGACCTCCAACTGCAAAACTCCACTTCATTCCAGGGCCTTAACCCCACCATACCTCATATATTGCTCTCTGATCTCCTGTTTTCTGTCATATCTCCAGCACCTACTACAGGACTTGACATGGGAGAAATTTAAGACATGTTTAGTAAATTGATTTTAATCTGCAAATCTGGCCAACCTGCAAGCAGTACTCTCCTCCAAGTCTCTAATAAGAACCTTGGCAGTTGGTAAACTGCTTGCTAGTGGGTTGAGCTAAACAACTTGGCTACCTGTTGGGGAACAAAAAGCTTACCTGGAGATGTTCTCTGAGAGCAGTCAGGGTCCTGGCAGATATCTCAAGACACACAGTCAAGCACCAGATGGCCAGTGCTGAGAGCTATCTGCCTTGGTGACCCTGTCACCCCAGATCTCAGACCACAGTGAGACCCAGTTAGAAGAATCAATTAACTACTGGGCATACAGCCCAGGGCACTGTTCTTGTTCACATACAGAGGGCTACCTAAGGGACTTCTCCTTGAAGCTGATTCTTAACTTTTAATCTTATTTTGCTTCATCATTAAATCTTCTAGCCTTTAATCATATTGCTATATTAGAGTTACAGGAAGTTGCCATTTTTTTTGTAGGTCACATAAGAAAAAATATTGGATATTTCATATATTCAACATAAGACTATATCGTAGCTTAATTTTTAAGCATAAACATTCATCTTATTGTATCTAATTTATTCTATTTGCTTTTTATTATATTAATTTATGCTATTTTATTTTATCACCTTATCTTTTTCATTTTAGCTCATATGCCATTTTATTATTAGCAGATCCTTTTAATTTAGTTTTAGATAACAAAACAGTTTACTGTCAGCACAGCAATCCTAGAGCTGAGCTCCTACCTGGTTCTTTCCAGAATCCTTGAGGACTGCTTGGAATACATCAGTTGATCTCTCCCTTAGGAAGGGGCTGTCCACCTCTGTATAGATTCAAGTACTGCAATTAATTAAGAAAAGATAAAATATTAATACTTATGTTTGATGCTCCACTCTAGAGCAGTGGTTCTCAAGTTTAGTTATACATTTGAATCAACTGGAAATTTTTAAAAATACCAATGCCCAGCAGTTCTCAACTATGAGAATTTTGGAGTAGGTCCAGGGATCAGTATTTTTTAAGTTTCCCAGGTAATTCCAATAGCAGTCAACTCTGAAAACGATTGATCTATAACTTTGCTATTCCAAATGTGATCTGTGGACCAGTAGCATCGGCAGTAGCTTGTGAAAGATATTGAATCTCTGGCCTCACCAGGGTCTTTTGAATCAGAACCTGAACTACACAAGATCCCCAGAGGATTTGTGTGCACAATGAATTTTAGAGGCTTTCGTTTAAAACACATTTTGATGAGTTTTGCATGTTAACCCTTTTCTTTTCTTGTCTTTAATCTGATGATTTGAGGAATCTCCATCTTAAATATTTGCTAAATAATAATTTCTAATTTTTAATCTCCTATCAATAGGAGATTATGTGTTGGTTAATTCATGATAAAATGTCTCTTTCCCAGGTCAGCTAAATTGTTTCTAAATAAGAAGATGGAGAGAGTTTAATTTATTAGAAGTTCTCCCAGGGAGAGCATTATGTTTGTTTAGAAGGTTTGGAGAAGCCTCCTGGGGTAGAACAGAGAGTCCTGTGGGCAGGGCTGTGGGCAGATGCCAAGACTGAGGAACAGGAAGAGAAGTACTTCACTAAATCAAGGAGAGGAGTTGTTGGGTCCTGAGAGGAAGAGGAGAGAAAGAGAGAGAGATGAGAGGAGGAAAGAGAGCCAGGGGAGAGGGCAGCTTTCAGAATTAGTCAAAGATGGTGCACGATCCCTCAAATCTCCCATTAAAGTCCAGGTATGGTGACTCACACCTGTAATTCCAGCACTTTGAGAGGCCAAGGTGGGAGGATCACCTGAGCCCAAGAGTTCAAGATCAGTTTCAGCAGCATAGTGAGACCCCATTTCTACAAAAAAAATTAAAAGATTAGCTGTGAGTGGTGATGCGTGCCTATAGTCCTAGCTACTTGGGAGGCTGAGGTAAGAAGATTGCTTGAGTCCAGGAGGCCGAGGCTATGGTAAGGGATGATCATACCACTGCACTCCAGTCTGAGTGACCGAGTGAAACACTGACTCGAAAAAAAAAAAGAAAAAGAAAAAGATAAAGAACACACACAAAAGAACCTTCCATAAGAATTGTAAACCTATGGGATATGTGGTATGATGCAATTTGGGGAAAAAATCGTGAAAGGTCTGAGTGTGTTCAGGTTTTTAACATGGGAATAGGATCAATATTTGGTGTTTGGATGCAGAAGCCAGAACCCAAGGGCAACATGAAGGAGAGAGCCCTTGAGAATCCACAGGTATTACTCAGGGAATGCTTTGGATTATCAGAGACCATCAAGTTGGGGATTAAGTTCAGTTTATTTTGATCTGTATTGGCAGAGAGGCCTCAGCTAACAAGTGGGTTGAATGTCTTATTTCCCCAGATTGCTAGGGATGGGTATGTCCCGACCACTGGCGAAGACTGTAAGCAAACTTCAGGCTTCATTTGAGTTTGTTTTGTAAAAACAGGCAATTCCTGGCTTCCCCCAGAAACTCTTATCCCCAAATGATATTTACAATCATATTTCTAATTCCCAAAGATCCCCAAAGGCAATGAGAGCCCTGCTCCATTTGACCTCTGGCTCCCTAAGAGCAGGTGCCATGTTTGATCTTAAAATTTTGGCTAACAAGGGCCAGTGCTTCCAGCAAAGACAGGGTGCTATACCTGGGAAGGGGTGTGTTTCTTCCTCCAAATGGGAAAACCCAAGACTGGGATTTGATTCCCCTCACTGGGAGAAAGTTAGACAGTGTCTTCAACTTTTGAACCTCCTCCAGGGTTTCTTACTCAACCAAACAAATAATGCCTTTGCTGCAAGATTTGGTAGAAGGCAAGAAAACTTTCTTCCTCCTTCCCTACTCAGGACAATTTTGACCTTCATACCTAGCATGCTTCTTTCTAGACTGCTCATGTCCTGTCCAAAAACATCAGCAACAAGCATACTATTCTGGAGCCAGAAGGGGTGTTTATAAAAATGGTCCAGATGCTTAATTCCTTTCTTCCAGAAACTGCCTTCGTCTGATATAGGTTATGAATTTGTACCAGAACCCTGATTCTTAAAACGTTTTAAAGAATATTTATCATTGTTGCCCAGAAGTTTTACCCACTCTCGAAGTCCCCAACAATTAAACTATTTTAGGTTGGTTTTGGAGTTAATTTATTTGTTACAATACATCGTTTTTTTCTTTCTTTCTTTCACTTTTTTTTTTGCATTTCTTAATTGTAGTAAAAGCAAAATATATATTCCATAAAATCTACTATTTTTTAAGAGTACAGTTCAGCTGCATTACTCTTCCAGGTTTTAACTTGGAATGTTCTGTGTCCAACAACTGCCTGCTTTGTTGTATCCTTTTAATTTCCAAAGTTATTTTTCTTATAAAATAATGGCCAGAGTAGCTCATTCTAATAAAAAGTTTGCCTTCTAATCTGGCTTAAACTCAGTATCTTCCCTACTATTCCTACTGTCTTCATGTGTCCAGCCAGGCAGGGCTGACTAGCAGGGCACTGGGAAATCTGTGTATCTTGTAAATGTTCATTTGTCTTTGGTTTGTTCTCCCTCTCTCTCTCTCTTTCTCTCTCTCTCTCTCTCTCTCTCTCTCTCTCTCTCTCTCTCTCTCTCTCTCTTGCTCTCTCTCTCTCAACCTGAAACATTCAGCAAGGGCACCAGTAATTTCTGATTCCCAGTTTCAATAGTTCTCTAAGCATGTAGTATCTGCTTCAGTAGAGAAGGAGGAAAAAATGTATTCCTGGCAGGGACAACATGAAGCAAAATACAGAGGCAGTTAACTGCAAATGTAGTGCTCAGGGCACACTATCTGGAATGGGACATAAAAGAGCTCTGAAATGAGTCTGAGAAGGGAAATTAGAGTTAAAATGAAGGCATCAGAATAAGAAAACTAAGTGTTATCCTGAAGAAAATGAGGAGCCATAGAAGGTGTAAGAGCAGCCTAAATCAGTCTGGGTAGGGAAGAAGACTCAGTGGCAGTCTGATTCTGAGACCTCCTGGACTATGAGGTTACAGCAGGAGAGGAGGGACCCAAGGAGACTGAAGGGAAACACCAGTGAAAGAGCAATCTAAAGAAGATGGTTAGTGACTAGGCACACAGGAGAAGAAAGGTCTTTAAGGAAATTAAGGTTCAGACACAGAGGCACTAAGAGAATGGGTGAGCAAGTCACAGAAAGGGGTATCCTGCTGAAGGACTGGCTATGGAGCTGATATTTGTCAAGGCCTGTTCATCCTCTACACTGAAGGCTGCTCTGTAAGGACCCCTGCAACTCACAGGATGTCCACTCAGCCCACGTAGAGGGCAAGCCTGAAGTGCTTGAGAGTTCATATCCCCAACTTGTAATGGACAGAAGTGGTGAATAAATACCCCAGCTGTCCTCCATTCAGGTGGGAAAACGCTAAGGTTCATGTCCTATACTGGCTCCCAGAGTTCTCTACCAGCCCTGGGCCCAATTGTCCAAATGGGAACTGACTTGATAACACCTTCTTCATTGACTGTCTTTTTTCCCCCCTTTTACTGACGTTTCTTTCACCTCCAAAATAAAGTACTTACATCCAAAACCTTGTATCTGGCCTATTTCTGGGGCAGCTCAACCCAAGAGAAGGTTTGGTTAAAGACATAGTCATCCTGTGCTCCCCACCTTTCTCCTAACAATTGTCCACAGTCTTTGGCTTCCCCTCAGGGTGTAAGCAGAGCCACTGGGTTATGTGAGTTGTCCAACACTGGGGTACTGGGCCTTCCTTCTTTCGCCCCACCCAGGTCCTTCACTTGTGTTCTTCCTGGTCTGGTTAGCCAGTCAGAGGAGAGGGCTGGCACAAAGGACTCCCCAGAGGCAGGGCACCTTGATATATGTCCACAACCATGGGGGAATTCAAGGCTGGGAAAGACCTAGGGGATCTGGACCTTCCCCAATCCTGCTCCAGGGAAAATACTATCGATTTGGGCATTGTGGGGCTCCCACTGGAGGGAGCAGATGGAGTTCTCTTATTAACTTGTCATGAGGCTACGATTGATTTGTTTCTCTTCATTGAGCTTGAGTGTTTGAGGCTGTCAAAAGTGGTCTGTTCACCACCACAGTGGCACTCTCCCCTTCTCAACTCTAAGGTAGAGAGGAAAGAATATATTGTTTTGATTAGAGGAAAATGAGAACAACATTAGTACCTCTGATGACAACGCTGTGGCCGCCTACTCCCCAGCTGGCATCATGGAGACGAATGGCTAGGGTTTGTTCATTAACTTAATTTGTTGCTGAGGAAAATACCATATGTACTATTAGACTTCTCTCTAAATCAGCCATTGTGGGGAGCTGGTGCTGACTCTGGGGGCTTATGAGGAATTAGTAAGGTGAAAGAAGATCGATCTGGATGCAAATAAGAGATGCCAGTCCAATGGGACATGATTATTAAGCCCAATCTCAGTCACTCCCAGGCTGAACCAGACCCTGCAATTAAACTGTCACAGAGAAGCTGTCTTAGCTGTTAGGGTGGTTGTGGGCTTTTGGAGGAGGTTCAATCGTTCACTCAACTTGGTTCCTGCATTAGGCTATCCATTTCTCAGCTTCTTTCAGGAATAATGACAGGGTGCCCCCTTGCTTGGCATCACAGTGACTTTCTGGCTGGCATACTGCCTCTTAGTCCTGTCTTTGTCCCTCTCTAGGGACTGTAGTCATATTCCTGGATCTCCACTAAGCTCTACAGGGGTCGTTGGAGGCTAGGATGGAAGCAGGGACATCTCAGGACCTCTCAGCATACTCATGCCTCACCACTATTTCTACTCCATCATGGTCATTTCCCAGCTGTATGGTCCTCTCTACAAAGAAAGTTCCATCTTCCCTACCAAGTGGATGTGAGACTCTTCCCTTTGCTTAGGAGTTTCCACATCTATCTCCATCAGACACACACATCCACGACCACCTGGATTTTTACCTAGAGGGAGGCCAGAGAGCAGGTCTCTACTCCCCAGTTCCCATAGTTCCTTTCCATAAGCCTGGAAAGAGTTTCTGCCTCCCCATTCCCACCATGTGACATATAGCCTGCGTGTTCCTAAGCCATGACTTAGAATGGGATGTCATTGAACCTTCTCAGTAATTAAATAGAAGCTTTGGGGAATTTAAAACTTCCCTTTTTATATCCTAACAAACTCTATCTCTGGCAAGTGCAAGTCCTTGTCTTCCACAACTATAGTTCTGGAAAGGGCTTCCTTGAGAGCTCATATTGAGTATGGAAGGCTAAACTCTGACTCTGTTGTCCTCCTCTGGGTTCTGCCTTCACCTATGAATCATAGAGTAGAGGTTCAGGGACAGCAAGGACTATAAGCAACAAGGATTGCATCAGATATGCACCGATGTAGGCTTGGGAATGACCTCAGCCACACTATTTCCACAGCCCTGTTTCTGTGGAGTTACAGAATAAATAAGAAATGTTGAATTGGCATGCAGACCTTGAAACTCCCTGACTTAAACAGTACGCAGAGTTGATGGGAAGCAAAAGTTGTGGTTTTTCTGTGTCAAGGTGACCCCAGGCACCGTGGTTTCCTACCACAGCAGCCATGTGGCTGAGGAGGTCAACAAAGCTATGTACTTGGACAACTGTCACCCCTCCTGAGAAGATGATGGTGAGTTTCCTGTATCTACTTTCCTGGACTCTTCTGTAAAAGTAAGTAACTGCTATGGCTTGAATGTCCCCTCTAAAACTCATGCTGAAACTTAATCCCCAATGGAGAAGTTTTGAAAGGCAGGGCCTTCGAGAGATAATTGACTCATGAGGGTCCTGCCCTCCTGAATGGATTAAGCTGTTCACAGATTCATAGGTTAATGGATTCATGGGTTATCATGCAAGGGAAACTGAGAGTTTTATAAGAAGAAGAGCCATCTAAATTAGCACTCCCTGGCCCCCAACAATGTAACAACCTGTGTAGAGAGTATCCCAAAACAAGAAGACTCTCATCAGATGTGGCCCCTTAACCCTGGACTTCTCAGCCTTCATTATTGCAGTAATATAAAAATAAAATAAATAAGTAAATAAATAAATTTTCTTTATAAATTCCCCAGTTTCTTCATCCCTACCCAGGGCAATCTACAGATTTAATGCAATACCCATTGTATTAATGGCAGTATTATTCCCAGACTTGGAAACAATACAGGAATTCATATGGAAACATAAATGACCACAAATAGGCAAAATAATCCTCAGGAAAAAAAGAGCAGGAGGTATCACACTCCCAGACTTTAAACTTTATTATAAGGCTGCAATAACCAGGACAGCCTGGTACTGGTACAAGAACAGGCATAAAGACCAATGGAAAAGGATAGAGATCCCAGAAGCAAAACCTCAATTTCTCAGTCAACTAATTTTCAACAAAGCCTCCACCACCAACCACTGGAGAGAGGAGAACCTATTCAGTAAATGGTGCTGGGAAAACTGACTGACCGTATGCAGAAGATTAAAACAAGACCTCTACCTATCCCCATACACACACACAAAAAAACTCTAAGTGGATCAAAGACCTTAGTGCAAAACCTCAAACTATAAACCTTAGAAAATGCAGGAAACACCCTGATGGAAATTGGAACTGGCAACCAATTCCTGATCAAAACTCCAAGTGCCCATGTCTTAAGAAGTAAGATAGACAAGTGGGACCTCGTCAAGCTGACAAGATTCTGCAAAGTCAAAGAAACCCCTGAGAGAGCAGGGAGACAGCCCACAGACTGGGAAAAAATATTTGTCAACTGTATGTCTGACAAAGGTCTAACATCTAGGATCTACAAGGAACTCAAATGTGCCAAAAAGAAAGAAACAAACAGCCCCATTACAAAGTGGGCAAAAGATATGAATAGACACTTCTCAAAAGAAGACAATATAAGCAGCCAGATACCTGAAAAAATGCTCAGTCTCACTAGTCAGCAAAGAAATGCAAATTAAAACTGCGCTGAGATACCACTTAACTCCATCAGGATGGCCATCATCAATAACTCAAAAAACAACAGATGCTGGAGAGGATGTGGGGAAAAGGGAACCTTCTACACTGTTAGTGGGAGTGTAAACTAGTACAACCTCTGTGGAAAACAGTTTGGCAATTTCTAAAAGATCTAAAAATTGACCTTCCATATGGCCCCGCAATCCCCTTTCTGGGAATATACCTGGAAGAACTCAAATCACTTTATGAAAAATATACCTGCACATGCATGTTTATTACAACATTATTCACAATAGCAAAAACATGGAACCAACCACGCTACCCATCGAAAGAGGACTGGATAAAAAAATGTGGTACCCATACACGATGGAATATTATGCAGCCATAAAGAAGGACAAAATTATGAACTTTGCGGCAACTTGGATGGATTTACAGTCTATAATACTGAGTGATCTAACACAGAAACAAAGAACTGAACACCACATGTTCTCACTCATAAGCAGACCTTGAACAATTATCATAATAGTATAAGAAAAGGATTCGCAGTAGTGAAAAACTGTCAGGGAAGAGGGGGCACACCTCCTCAACAAGGGTACCTGTATAATGAACATTTGTATACCTAACCCTGAATTGTACCTAACATCTTTAAAATAAAAAATTTAAAAATTAAAGAAAATTTAAAAATGAATTCCCCAATTTCAGATATTCTGTTATAAGCAAGAGAAAATAAACCAAGAAAGTAACCATAGCAAACAAGCCAATTGCACCTCTGCACCTGGTGGCCAGCTTGAATAATAACCTTGTCATAACCCATAACATCACTGATTGCCCGCAAGGATTGCTTCTCTAAGTGATAAGCTGCTGTGTAGTCTGTGGGAGGAGCCACTATCCAAGAAGAGGTCATTTCTTCCCCATCTGACCACTGGTGTCTACAGCCCTGCCTGCAACTGTGCAGGAAGACTATTTCTTATGTTTTTCCTGGAGGGGATTTCCCTACAGTAAGTCCCCTGGCTCTTGTTTTCCTTGAAGACTACACAAAGCCAAGTCTAGGAATGAGCACTCAGCATCTTGCTGACTGCTCAAGAGATGTTTCTGGCTGACTTGGTCCTGGGAAGTTTCCTGCAGAAGGTATATCTCCTTGCTGAGAATACAGTAAATTTTCTGATGTGGTCTTAAAAAATTAACATCCTCTCTTGTATATGCTCAGGACTTTACAGTTTATAAAGCACTCTCACATTCATTATCAATCTGATTTGTCCTAAATAATGTGAGAAGTGCTTGTTCTGATCTCTATTGCTGCTGTAGGCAGCCAAGGATGAGGCTTTCCAGACTTCTCTTTCTGACTGGCCAAGGGGCTGCCCTAACTCACAACTTGATCAAGCTGGCATGGACATGTGGGATGTCATGTTGAAGCTTGAGGTGCCCTGCAGCTCCCAGTCCCCAACCTCAAAGATACCTCAGGCTGCCAACCTAGTCATGAGGAGAAAGAGGCAAGCCATGACCTGGTGACACTGAACTTTTGCTGTCTCTGAAAGGGCAGGATGGCTGACATGGTTCACCTCCTTGACAAATGAATCTAGCTCATGTTGTTATCAAGAAGACCCACAAGTGGACCCTAAAAATTACTGCAGCAGTTCAGCCTTTCAGTTGGCAAGCCAGCATCTGGGGACCCTGAGCCACTGTCTACTGAGCCCCATCAGATCCAAATGGACAATGGGGATAACACAGACACAGCTGTGGTTGTAGATGTTCACATGTATGTGTGTATTTGTGTTTGTACATGAGCCTGAGTGGGTGTATAAGCATGTGTGTGTGCAAGTATGAATTTATGTTTGAAGTGTGTGTATGTTTATAGGGGTCCCCAAAGGCCAACTTCAAGCATATCTGAGACTTGAAATCCCAGCTGATATTACTAATAAGGAAAGTACGGGACAGTCCTGCCAACTTCTAAAGAGTGGACTGGGTCCTCAGCAAGACCCTGGCTCATGCCAAGTTCAAGCCTGTAGTTGCTTCTGGAAAGCATCTGCCTCATGGAAGAAGTGGACACACACCAAACAACTCAATTCCAGAAAAGCATAGGGACTGTTTTAGTTCAAAACCAGAGTCAGGTTCACAGAAAAGCTTCCACGGCAAGACTGGTTGTGTGGCCCTAGGTCTGAACCAGTGCTAGCAGGATGTGGGAAAAGTCCTGCTTGCCAGGGACCTCTGACTGCTGCTGAATCAGCTCACGAGATAGCAAACAGGACAGAAATCAGGAGCACAAAAGGGTCCAAACCACATGCTACATGAGAGAGAAAATGAGGCTTCATGAGAACTGGAGAGAACAGACATGGTTGGTAACCAACTGCCCATGGACTGAGCCCCACAAGAGGTCGGGTGCCAGGGCATGGAGACCTGGTCTCAGTGGGTAGCTGTGAATACAAAGCCTGGATTCTCAACTTCTGTTGCCCTGGTTTCCATCAGTCACCATCTGGCAGGAAAAACCATAAGCCCAGAGGCAAGTACAGTCTTGGCATTTGTGGAGTGGTGAGACAAAAGTACAAGAGGGGGCCCTGAATTTGCAGCCTACCCCCTTCTCACACATAGCACTGCCCTACACCCTGCAGGGCCTCACATGCACATGTGCAGACAACTGAGCCTTCAAGTTCAAGCTCTGTTCACGATCCTTCTTCCTTGGGGACACTCACCAATGTCATAGTCTAACCCTGGAAGGATGACCCCAGAGAAGATGCACCAAAGCAAGATGAGGCCTTTGAAAGGGAATTCCAGAATCCTGCATCCCATGAGCATGATTTGGGGGGAAGGGAGGTGATAGAGTGGCATGAAATTCTGGTGGGCAGGTCTCCTTTGCACAGTGCAGGGGGGGAGGGAAGGTCTTCTAAGGCAGAGCTACTCAAATATGGTCTGCAAAGCAACACCAGTCCAAGAGCTGTTTGTTATGGGCCCATGAATTGTTAGTACAGAAACTGAGAGTGTTTAAGAACTGTATAGCAACTTGATTGCCTAATTTCAAGTCTTCTGAATCTAATTTTAGAAAACCATTAGGATTTTCTTTTATACAACTTTTTTACATTTCGTTTTTCTAGTAATTTATTTTTATTGCATTTTATGAGAGCATTGGTTCACAACAGATTGGGAGTTTTAAAACCTAGTCCTTAAACATGGATATTTGGGGAAATTCTGACTCTGAAGTACTAGACAAGGTCAGAGACCCCAACTGCCCAAGTCTAAGGGCAGCACTTCCCAGAGGTGTGTCTGGGGAACATGTGACTCCCATCCCTGCCTCTGGATGTTTAGAGGCTTTCCCTAGATCAGCTGGTCCCTCAGAGTGAACATGGCAGTACACTGGACTTCTGTCCTGGGCCCTTCTGAAAGAACTATCTGGGACAAAAATTTCTCAGTGAGGGGATAGGAAAGACTGCTGTGGAAGATGGCATCTATACATTGCAGAGTCTCCTGTGGACTTGAATCCCAGCGGAGCCACTTGACAACTGGGTGACCTTAACCAAGGCATCTTCCCTCTCTTAGCCCCAATTTTTTTCACCTGTGAAATGGCATGGGTATTGAACAGGATAAAGTATACAAAGCATTCAGTTCAGCATTATAAGGCCTCTTGAGGTTGTGAACTCAGAACCCAGATTCCTCTGCTGTGTTCACATACAAGGTATGAGCCTCTCACTGGTCGTGAGGGGGAAGAGGCAAGCAAATAATGCCCCCATGTGTGGTTCTAATCACCCAGTCTTCTTCCACAGGCAGCTCCCATTAACCAAGGGAAGTCTCCCAAAGAAGATCCAAAGAGTGAGCTGTCAGTACCCAATGCCTGCAGCACTGGGGATGGGCCCATGGCCTGGACACTAACAGCATTCACCAAAAATTTGTCATAAAAGCTAAATGAGATGATACATATGACCACAGTGGTGTCTACACACACCTGGTGCTTAATAAATGCTAGTTGTGAGGCATGATAGCAACAGAACAGGTTGGAGTATGAGAGTTTCTGCAAAAGTAAGTGTCCATAAAGACTCTCTGCATGAGTGGGTGTGAGCCGGTGGGTGAGTGAAAGTCTGTCTGAAGGGAGACCCAGGTTCATGCACCCAGGGCTCTCCTCCAGAGGTGACTGTAAACCACCACCACCCTGAGATTAGAGCCCCTGGTATGCCAGACCATCTGCTGTTCTTAGGACTTTCTTGAGAGGAAGCAGCAGAGAACAGCTGCTCCTCACCACCTGACACCTGATCCACATCATCACCAGTGGCAGCAGACTGGGCATGAGCAGCAGGAAACATGGAGAAGGCAGGGCATGGAAATCTGGAATGAAGCCCCACTACCAGTGAGGAGATACACATCAGCACCATCTTCTCTGTACTAGGACCAGACAGAGACCTGCATTGCCCTGCCCAGCTCTGTCTATCCTCCAACCTGGGACCCAGAGGCTATCCTCTCATCGGACTTGGAGAGATAGATGCCCCTCTCCCACACTGGAACAGGCACAGACCTGTCAGATCTGAGTGGAAGACTTGACAGCAGTGGCAGCAGACAAGTTGGGCAGGTCCAGATCTGATCCATCCTCCTCCCACAGTAGTCCATGAGGCATCTGATCCACACTGAGAGCAACACTACCAGCCTGTGCAGAGAGAGGAGGGGATGGCCTGGAGACCAGAGCAACTCCTTAACACAGTGGCAGCAGCCAAAAGAAACCTGGAGTTACAAAGCAAGGTTTTGGGGATTTTGTTTGCTTGTTTGTTTTAATTTTTGTTTTTTTTTTTCCTTCTCTCTGTTTTTGTTTGCATTTTCATACTTGCTTTGTTTCTGTTATTTAAATTTTGTTTTTAGATTTTCTGTTTGTGTATGGGTATTTTTGAGAGCAAGCATGTCAACAGGGGTTTTTTGTTTGCATAATGTCTGTATTTTTTTGTTTGCTTTTACTGTGTTTGTTTGTTTCTCTGTTTATTCATTAGTTGGCATGTCTGTCTGTTTTCTCTCTCTTTCTTCTCTCTCTTCACATTCTTTTCATCTTCCTCCTTCCGTTTCCATTCTTTTCCTTTTTCTCATCTCATTGTGTTCTCAGGAATCAAACATACACCTCTACTGCACAAACTGATTGTAAGGCAGTGGGAAGTGGGTTCTGGGGGGCCCACACACCTGTCAGTGGATACTGAGATCTGCAGATAACTTCTGAACCAGAGGTACCCCCATAATTAACTCTAAAAACTGCAAAAAGTACAGCCACCACCCCAACCAGCTTCAAAATTGAACAAAACCAAAGGATCTGCATAAGGAAGAAGAGCAGATTAGGCAAACAGAAGAAAAAGCTATCCCCCATCACGGAACAACAAAATTAAAGAAGAGGTTTAAAAAAGGGGGGCAGAGCCGGGCTCGGTGGCTCAGCCTGCAATCCCATGCCTTTGGGAGGCTGAGGTAAGTGGATTGCCTGAGCCCGTGGGTTCGAGACCCGCCTGGGCAGGCGAGACCTCATCTCTACAATAAATAAAAAAAAAATGAGCCGGGCGTGGTAGCGTGTGCCTGTAGTTCCAGCTACTGGAAGGCTGAGGCGGAAGGATTGCCAGAGCCCAGCAGGTCGAGGCTGCGGTGGCCGGGAGCAGCCACTGCACTCCAGTCTGGGTGACAGAGTGAGACTCCAACTCAAAAAAAAAAGGGGGGGGGAGAAAAACCTACACAAATGAAGAAAAATCAAAGGAAGAACATGAGTTTCATACAGACCCCTGGAAGGGCAACAACTGAGAATACAGATTTTGAAACTCAAACAACGAAAAGCCCCCAAAATAACTGGTCTCAAACACAAACCCAGATATCAAGATATTAATAGAGAGAACAAATAGAAATGAGGAGAGATATGAGGAAAGAATGAAGAAGTTGGATAACTGAGATAATGGTAATAAAGAACACAGTGAATGAAATAAATAACAAACTGGTAAACATGAAAAGCAAATTAACCAAACAGAAGAAAGAATTTCAGAGCTTGAGGATCAAAATATGGAACTAACTCAAAATGATAAAAGCATAGAAAAGAAGCTTAAGAAGACAGAAGAAAACCTCTGAGAGATGAGCAATTGTATCAAGAGCATGAACCTAAGATTAATTGGAATCCCTGAGGTGAATAGAGAAACAGAGACTACCCTGGAACAAACATTCCATGAAATTGTCCAAGAAAACTTTTCTCATCTCATCAGAGATGTGACCATTCAAACACAAGAGATTCAGAGAACCCCTGCAAGACAACAAATGAGAAGACCAGCTCCTAGAGACATAGTAATTCAGATACCAAAATAGGTATAAAATAAAAAATCCTAAAAGCAGCAAGAGAGAAAAATCAAACTACCTACTAGGGAGGACCAATTAGAATAACAGCAGACTTATCTACAGAAACACATCAGGCTAGAAGAGAGCAGAGTCCAATCTTGAAAGTTTTCAAAGATAAACAATTTCAACCAAGAATTACCTACCCAGCTAAGTTAAGTTTAATCAGTGATGGAGAATTAAAATTCTTACCAGACACTAAACACCTAAGTTTATACCACCTCCAAAACAGCTCTACAAAAAACACTTAAAAAAGTATTAAACACAGAAGAAAGAAAAAAAGAATGACCATGCCCTTCCCAAGAATGCAAAAAAAAAAAAAGATTGAAGATACACATGAATCAACTGAAAAAATCAAAATATAAACTCTCACATCTCAATAATTAGCCTGAATGTGAATGGACTAAATGTACCAGTGAAAAGGCATAGAATGGCAAATTGGATAAAATATCACAAGGCAACCGTATGTTGCTTCCAGGAGACTCATTTCACCAGAAAGGACACTCACAGACTCAAAGTAAAAGGATGGAAAACAAATTTTCAGGCAAATGGAACACAAAAGAAAGCAGGAGTTATGACCTTAATATCAGACAAAATACTCTTTGAGTTATCAAAAATTTAAAAAGATACAGAAGGTCACTACATAATGGTAAAAGATTCAATCCATCAACAGGAAATATTCACCCTAAACATACATGCACCCAACATAAGAGCACCAATTTTCACAAAGCAGCTTCTAGGTAAACTAAAAAAGGGATATTGACTCTGATGCTATCTTAGCTGGGCATTTAAATACCTGACTAACAACACTAGACAGATCATCAAGACAAAAAATCAACAAGGAGATCTGAAACCTCAATGTGACACTTGAATAAATGAACTTAATCAATACCTACAGAACACTCCACCCAACAACCATGAAATATACATTGTACCCATCAACACATGGAATGTACTCTGAGATTGACCACATCCTCATCCATAAATGAAGCATCAACAAATTTCATAAGATTGATATACTGCCCTGCACCTTCTCAGACCACAACAAAATAAAAATAAATATCAACACTAACAAAGTTACCCCAAAACCCACAAAGACATGGACACTAAACAGCATGATGCTGAACAACTCCTGGGTCAACACAGAAATCAGAACAGAAGTAAAAGATTTCTGGAAACAAATGAAAATGGAAAAACATCTTACCAAAACCTCTGAAATGAAAGTGGTACTAAGAGGGGAATTCATATCTCCATGAACACACATGAAGAAAATGGAAAGATCACAAGTTAATAGCCTAACAAATCACCTAAGGAAGCTGGAAAAGCAAGACCACCAAAACCCTAACTTCAGCAGAAGAATCCAGATCAGCAAAATAAAAGACAAAATTCAGGACATAGAAGACAAAAATATAATACAAAAATCAACAAAACAAAAAGGTGGTTCTTTGAAAGAATAAACAAGATTGATAGATCCCTAGCTAGGTTGACCAAGAAAAAGCCCAAACAAACACAATCATAAATGCAAAAGATCAAGTCACAATTGACCCTGAAGAAATACAAAAGATTATCAAAGATTACTATGTACAATTGTATGGAAACAAGCTTGAAAATCTAAATGAAATGGAAGACTTTCTGACATCACAGAACCTCCCCAGGTTGAAACAAGAAGAAATTGTGTCCCTAAATAGACCAATAACAACCCAGGAAATTGTCATAACAAAACTACCCACACAAAAAAAGCCCAGAACCAAATGGTTTTCTAGCAGATTTATACAAAACATACAAGGAGGAACTGATACCAATCCTATTGAAAGCATTCCAAGCAATCTCTCCAAATCATTTTATGAAGGTAACATCACAGTTATACCCAAACCAGGCAAAAATTCAACAATGAAATAGAACTATAGGCCAATATCCTTGATAAACATAGATGCTAAATTCTCAGCAAGATTCTAGCTAACCGGATTCAACAGCACATCTCAACAATCATCCACCATGACCAAGTAGGCTTCATCCCTGGGATGCAGGGCTGGTTCAATGTCCAAGACCATAAACATAATTAAATACATCAACAGATATAAAAATAAAAACCACATGATTATATCATTAGATATGGGAAAAGTTTTTGATAAAATCTATCACTGCTTCTTGATTAAAAACCCTCAAACAAAGGCAAAGATGGAACATACATCAAAATAGTAAAAGTCATCTGTGAGAAATTCACAGCCAACATACTGCTAAAAAGACAGAAATTGGAATCATTTCCCCAGAAAACGGGAGCAAGACAAGGATGCCCACTCTCATGCCTCCTGTTCAACATAGTACTGGAAGTTCTAGCAATCAGATAAGAGAAAGAAATCAGGGGTATCCAAATAGGAAAAGAAGAATTTAAGTTATCCTTCTTTGCAGACAACATGATTCTATACCTCAAAAACCCAAGAGAATATGTCAAAAACCTCCTTGCACTAATAAAGGACTTTGACAATGTCCCAGTGTATAAAATAAATGTGCAAAAGAGAGTTGCATTTCTATATGCCAACAATAAACAAACAGAAACCCAAATAAAAACCACAATCCCATTCATAATAGCCACACACAAAAAATGAAATACCTTGGCATCTTCCTAACCAGAGAAGTGAAAGACCTTTACAATGAAAACTACAAAACACTGCTCAAAGAAATCAAAGATTTCTTTCAAATGGAAAAATTTCAAACAAATGGAAAAATATTCCATGCTCATGGATTGGAAGAATCAACATTGTTAAGATGTTATCTTGGCAGGGCTGGTTGGGCTTGGTGACTCAGCCTGTAATTCCAGCACTTTGGGAGGCTGAGGCACATTAAAACCACACTGAGATACACCTAACTCCAGTCAGGATGGCAATCATCAATAATTCAGAAAACAACAGATGCTAGAGAGGATGTGGGGAAAAGAAAACACTTCTACACTGTTGGTGGGAGTATAAACTAGTACAGTCTCTTGGAAAACAGTGTGGTGATTCCTAAAAGATCTAAAAATCGACCATTATATAGACATGTATGTTTATTGCAGCATTATTCACATTAGCAAAAACATGGAACCAATTGTGCTGCCCATTGAAAGAGGACTGGATTTTTTAAAATGTAGTACATATACACGATGGAATATTGCACAGTCATAAAGAAAGGACAAAATTATGAACTTTGCATCAACTTGGATGGACTTACAGTTTATGATATTGAATGATCTATCACAGAAACAAATAACTGAGAATCATATTTCTCACTCATAAGCAGACCTTGAACAATTATCATAATACTATAAGAAAAAGATTGGCAGTAATGGGAAACTGACCGGGAACAGGGAGGGGAATGTGGAATTGGCAGTAGTGGGAATTTGCTGGAGGAGAGAGGGACACACCTCATCAACAAGGGTACCTGCATCATGAACATTTGTATACCTAACCCTAAATTGTACCCCACATCTTTAAAATAAAAATAAAACAATAAAACCACACTGAGATACCACCAGTCAGGATGGCCATCATTAATAACTCAAAAAGCAACAGATACTGGAGAGGAGGCAGGGAAAAGAAAACACTTCTACACTGTTGGTGGTAATGTAAACTAGTACCATCTCTGTGGAAAACAGCTTGGCCATTTCTCAAAGATCTAAAACTCAGCCTTCCATACAACCCTGCAATCCCCCTACTGGGAATATACCCGGAGAAGCTCAAGTCACTCTATGAAAAAGATACCTACACAGGCATGCTTATTGTAGCATTATTCACAATAGCAAAAACATGGAACAAACCATGCTGTCTATCGAAAGAGGACTGGAAGTTTTTTAAATGTGGTACATATACACAATGGAATATTATGCAGCCATAAAAAGGACAAAATTATGAACTTTGCAACCATTTGGATGGACTTAGAGTCTTTAATACTGAGTGATCTATCACAGAAACAAAGAATGAGTACCACATGCCCTTACTCAGAAGTGTATCTTGAACAATCATTATCATACTATAAGAAAGGGACTGGCAGTAGTGGGAAACTGCCAGGGAAGGAGGGCACAGGATTGGCAGTAGTGGGAAACTGCCAGGGTCGGGGGGCACACCTTTTCAACAAGGGTACCTGCATAATAAATATTTGTATACCTAACCCTGAATTGACCCCGCAGCTTTAAAATAAAAAAAATTTTTTTAATGATTTTTTAAAAATCAGTGCTAGTTGCACTGTGTTGCCAGATCAGCATTCTAACACTGGTCATGCTGTGCACTTCTGCCAAGTCCTTTTACCACTCCAGCCCTCTTGGCCTAAAGCTTCCTTTAAAGAAGAGGGGTCTCACTCTTGCTCCTAAGGTTCCTTCCAACTCTTAAGTTCAGAACTCAAGGTTCTACATGCTTCTAGATTGAAAACACTGTTTTTGGATCTCCTGATCTCCCAGATTTAATATACCAAGAAATGAAATGAAACTTTCAGATAATATGGGAGGTCTCATGGAATGCCACCCACCCCAACCTATTTTCCCAAATTATGTTTTTCCTTGCAGGCCAGCCTTTCACCCTGCTCCCCCCATGTTATATAACTTCCCATCATTCCAAAGTTTTACTCTTTTGGTTAGGTCAGACACATCCATGTTTATTTATATTTCAAATGCCCTTGAGAGGGGTTGTATATTCAGTATGTGACAGCTCTATGATTTTTTTAAGGTGGAAATCAAAAGTCTTCTCCATGATTAGAAGGTTCTGGGAACTAACTGAGAGAGAAACAAACAGGGATGGGAGTACTCTTGACAACGGGGCCCAGACTGAGAAGAGGAGACAGTGGGGTCCAGGATGGGGGCCAGAATATGATCCGTGGAGCATTCTCAGCACTGTTTCCACCACATGTACCAGCAGTGCTGCTCTGCGGGGCCCAGGCATTCTCTGGCCTCTGCTTCTTTGCTTCCCATCCTTTGCCCCCACACCAAAACTTATCTCTCCAGCACCCTATTTCCCAACCACTCAAGGTTCTCCCTCTCTGCTGGGGGAAGGAAGCAAATGGCCTAACCCAAGATGTTGTGTGATCAGCAATGTAGAGCAGTGTCAGGGCATGGGTGCTGGACTGGGGACCACACCAGGACTCTATTCCCTCCTCTCCAGTGCCCTGGTGGGCCACTGCACTGTATATCACAGTAGTAGTTTAAAAACAACCAAAAATTCTTCCCTTTGCTATATCAACACTTCAAAGTAACTTTGCTGCTCCTTCTATCAAGAGATGAAGTCTTCCTCCACCCACTGAACTTGCTTGGCCATGTGACTTGCTTGACTAATAGGATAGCAGCAAATGTGAGGCAAGCAATGACATTGAAAGTATCCACATTAGGCTTTTCTCTCTTGCTGTTCTCGAGAATCCCACACTACCATTCTGTGAATAAACCTAGGCTAGCCCACTAAAGAATAAGAGGCCATGTAGTTCAGCTACTCCCATTACACCAACCAACAGCCAGGTAATCTTATTGTATGAGTGAAACCAACAAACCCCGGCTAAGTGCAGACACATGAATGAGTCCAGGTGAGATTAACACAAGAACCACTCTGCTCATCCTAGCCAAAATGATCCACTCATGGAAATCATGAACTAAATAGTCACATTTTAATTGACTACATCTTGAGAAGGTTTATTACATAGCAATAGCTAACTGATACAGTAACAAACTTGCACCATCCTTTGGAGAGGCAGAGAAGTGTGGGGGCTGAGTCCTTGGACTGGACTTTCCACTCCCCACCACTTTAATTTCCTCATCTATAAAACAGAGGCAGGTAATTGGCCCTCTCAGAGGGTCAGTCCTTCAGGTCAGTCCTCTCAGAGGGTCAGTCCTTCAGGTTTCCTGTCTTGTAGCAGAAACCTCCTTTTCCTTCATTACCACTTGACCCCATGAGACTCCAAGAGGATGTGTGATTCCATCCCAGCCCAAGTATCCACTCTCCATGGCCAGTCTTGGAAGGGGGCGGGGATCAGGGAGCTTGGTATTTGGTGGGTGTGAGTGTGGGAACAGCTTATATAAATTTATAAAAAGCAAAACATAAGCTTCTCCCCTGGGAAAGAGTAGCAAGGAAACCACTCAGCTCCATTTGAAAAAAGTTTTTGAAGCAGGGAAGTTTATTTAGAGAATAACCAAGCCCCTGAATCAACAAACTAGGGCCTTATCTCTGAGTCTGTGGGTCATTCTGACTCTCCCTGCTTTGCTGGCCACTCTTGGCTAGGCAGGACCCTAGAGCAGAGTCCTTGGGCCAAAGGTGGCTGGGGAGGCTGGAGGACAAGGCCCTGGGGACTGAGCCATGGGTCCTGCATGTGCTGAGAGCCAGGGGTGAAGAGGAGAGGTGCCAGGGAGAGCAATGCTGTGACTGCCCCTACTGGCTTTTATTTTTAAACTTCTTATCATTTCTCTGGAGCTTATTTTAAAAACGTTTGGGGTTAAGTAGTGAAAGAAGCCTAAGCCATGGGCCACTCTCTTCCCTCTGTGTCTCCTGGGACCTCCACCCCACACGATGTTGCTCTGTGAGGACAGAAGAGATCACATGCCTTATGCTAGTTTACAGGACTGGCCAAACGCAGGCAGGATTCCTTGAAGTAAACCTTACATTGAAAAAGTTGGATGGACTCAAATGGCAAATTCAGGGTAATTATATTATCATTTTCTGAAGTATTTGTTTTTTGATAAGGGGAACAGATAGTCTTCTTCATTGTTGGAATGACTATAAGAGCATCATATTTGACACTGGAGACTTCACCAACCTACTTTTTGGCACCTACTTTGAGGACTCAGAGCAAGGGGCCCAGCAACAATGAAACTAGTGATAAGCCTGCAGAATGTACTGCAGGAAACCCAGTATTTTCATGGGCAGCGCAAAACCAATGGCAGAAACAGAAAGTTCGCCTCAAGCCTATTCAGGAGAGCTTGGCACATGTGGATTTTTATTTTCCTGCCCCTTCATATCAAGGGGGCATGGGATGGAAACTGGCATGGGTGGTGAATCACACAGGGTGCTTTGGACCAGGCACTGTGCAGAGCATCAGAGATTCAAAGAGATCCTGGACCTCCAGGAGCTTATGATCTAGCTACGTAGTCTAGAAGTGCAATAAATTGGAGCTATTGCTCATTTAAAGCCAATACTGATGATGAAGAGGGTTGGAAAGAGCCCAAAAGAAGGGAAAGGCAGTTGCGTCAGGTGACAAGACAAAGTAAAGATAGGAAAAGTAACTTGGAGTTACACTCAAAAGGTCAATCAGGGAGAGAGGCAGGATAAAGAAAAGGAACAGCAGGGATGGAGGTGCAGATGGAGAAGTAATAATTTGGAAGCAGAGCTGTGTGATATTCAGGGCTAAGGCAGGGCTGCACGGGGTAGGAGGAGATACTGGCTGCAGTGGTGGGGAGCAGGGTTATGCAAGCCGTGCTGAAGATCTTAGAACGGACATGGAAGACCAGTGAAAGATTTTAAACTGGAAAATGGATATGGACACTGATGTCAGGAGCCCTGTAAAGGGAAACCAGAATTCCAGAAATCCAAAAGACAAAGCCAGGAGATTCCAGAGAAACAGACAAAGAGGGCCAGGAGGAATGACCATAGAGAATGCGGGTGATGCACAGTACTTCTGGTGAAAGAGCACAGGTCCTGCAAGCACAGCTGCTTTTTGTGGCTCGTGTAGCTGGGTCAGGGTGAGAAGCTGCAGGTCAAAAGTAAGTGCCCAGTGAAGTCTCACTGAGCAAGGACATCCTCAAGACTTCTCCCTTAACAGAACCCCTGCCTCACCCAAAATGAATGGAGAGTTCTGAAGGTGAAGAGCAAATCTGGGAAGAGAAAAAAGGAAAGAAGGGCAAAAAAAAAAGAAAAAGAGAAGAAAAGGCAAAAATTTGTGACTAGGTGTTTTTCCAAACCACACTGACTTGCATCAGGACACAGTCTCAGTTCAAACCCCAGCCCACGTCCCTTTCTTGAGAGCTAACCATTGCCTCTCGAATCATGAGTGGTTTTCTGTGATTCCTTGAACTTGCACAGAGACCCTCGTCAGTGACTTTCATGTCCCAGTCTTTGAGAAGTTTGTTTCTGCCCTTGAAGAAAGAGAACCTCCTCCCTCCTCCAACTCCCCCATCGGACTACCCAGAAGCCTTGTCCTTCCTTAGCCACACACCTTCTCAAGCCCACAGGAGAAAGGGTGGGCACCCTGGAAACACAGTTTGAGAAGGAGATTTGAATGCACATAATACATTGGAGGAGGGATGTCAGGAGAGTGAGAGAAGCAGATCAGACAGGAGGAGGAGTTAAACAAGAATGTAGGCTCAGCTGGAGTCTAGAGAGGAGCCCTGAACATGAATAGACTCACTTTAACGTAACAGGGCAAGTTTTTTGACCCTCAGGTCAGTCACAGGCTGAAGGCTTCCCTTCTCCTGTGGCACAGATAACCTCCCAGACATGGCTCCCACTCAGTTGAAAGCAATTCTTGGGAGAAAAAAACCTCCTTTGGCAGACAACACGCATAGCAAATGGCGAAACCATGCTTTTTCCTGGTAAAGGCATCTGGGCAGAGCACCAACAGCATCCAGCGCAGGGAAAATGCTCATTTTTGTCAACTTCATTACACTGGATCCTTTTTTCTTCTCCACGCCTATCTTCCAGGACTGCCTGCAAGAACCAAATAAAGCCTGACCTTAAAGTGAAGAACAGGCTGGCTCCCACTGGCCTCTTTCACATGGCCATGCGTATGCCATAAATCCAAGCAGGCCTTTTGGGACACCGGAGGGGAAGAAGATACCAGCACAATGTTGGGGTTTTGTCAGGGAATGGAGATTGAGTGGATAATCAACAGTGCCTACTCTACTTCTCTTTCTAACAAGACTTATTTTCTGAAGCACGTGAAATCTAATTTTTCCCAGATCTGCTAGCCAGTTGCCAAAGAACTCTCTTAGACCAAAGTCAAATTCCTCTCCTTAACAGATGGTCATCCTTCACTGTTCTGCTACTTTCACCTGCGCCAGCCAGGCCCTTGAGATCCCTGCAACCCTCTTCCCTTCATCCCTGCCTTATCCTGAAACAACCCCCTCAGATCTATTTCTCTCAAGATTTAGCCATGACACCAGACTCAGGATCTAAATCTCTCTGTCTTCCATTTCCATTTACTGATTTTAATAATATTTAACTATAAAACTCGTGTCCATTCATTATAGACATTTTGAAAACACAGAGAATTCAGATGAATAAAAACAATCATTCTCAAACAATAACTATTTGGCCTATATTCTTCCAGTCTCATTTATATGTATGTTTACACAGTCAGGATTATGATGTTTATATAATCTTATGTTTCAACTTTTACTCTTAAAATAATATTCATATAATATCACGTTTCCCCACATTAAAAAAGTATTTGTAAGTATGTTATAGGCTAATGCTAATCTATCCTCAGATAACCTAGAGTTTATTCTATGTTTCCCTTTCTGTTGAACATTTAATTTGTTTCCAATTTGTTGCTATTATGATAATGATAAACATTTTTATACAAGAGCTGCTATCATTACCATATTGTCTCCTTAAAATAGATTTCCAAATATGGAATCACTAAATTATTAAATATGAAATTTTCATAGTTGTTTCTACATGTAGTGACAATGTTGTAAAAGATGTTGCAATATCGATACTCCCATATGTTATTTATGAGAAAAATTATTTTACTGCATGTATTAGCTTTCTATTGCTGCTGTAACAAATTATTACAAGTGTGGAGACTTAAAATAACTCACATTTATTCTCTTATGGTTTCTGGAAGCCAGAAATTCAAAAATCAGTTTTACTGGGATAAAGTCAAGGTGTCAGCAGGACTGGTTACTTCTGGAAGTTCTAGGGGAGAATCTATTTCCCTTCCTTTTCTAGATTCTGGAGGTCCCTGTATTCCTTGGCTGGTGACCTCTTCCCTGCTTCACTACAACATCTTGCTTCCATCATCACATCTCTTGCCATTCTTCTGTTGACAAATCTCTCTCAGTTTCCCACTTATAAGGACACTTGTAATCACATTTAGGACCTGTCTGATTAATCCAGGATAATCTCCCCATCCCAAGATCTTTAACTTAATCACATATGCAACATCCTTTTTGCCTTATAAGGTAACTGCTGTGGTTTGGATGTATTCCCTCAAAGCTCATGTGTTAGAAACTTAATTCCCAGTACCACAGTGTTGAGAGGTGGGATTTCAAAGAGGTGATTAGAACATAAATGGATTAATGCCTTTATATCAGAGTGAGTTAGTTATTGCAAGAGTGGGTTTCTGACAAAAGGAATTAGTTCCGCCTCTTTTTTCCTCCCTCTCTCATACTGTCTTCGTTTTCACCTTCCACCATGAGGTGATGCAGAAAGACCACAAGATGACACAGCAAGAAGAGTTGATGCTGGAACCTTGATATTGGACTTCCCAGCCTCCAGAACTGTTGAGAAATGCATTTCTTTTCTTTATTAATTACCCTGTCTATGGAATTCAGTTATAGCAATACAAAACAGACTAAGACATAACATTCATAGCTTCCAGACATAAATATCTTTGGAGGCTTTTAGCTAGGTTACCACATTATACCCTTGCCTATATCAGGTATCACTATTTTTATTTTGGACTAATTTGATGGGTGGGACATAAATACCAATGGCAAGTGAATTTGCATCCTATTATTTTAGCCATTTGCATTTTCTCTTTTGTGACTTATCTGCTCATCTATATGCCTATTGGAATGCTAATACCATGCTTACAAAATTGAGCTTGGTTTTTATGTATCAAGAACATTAACTTTTAGTTTGCTGTATGCATTGCAAATATTTTTTCCCAGTTAATTT
This sequence comes from Carlito syrichta, assembly GCF_000164805.1. Classification (NCBI taxonomy): domain Eukaryota; kingdom Metazoa; phylum Chordata; class Mammalia; order Primates; family Tarsiidae; genus Carlito; species Carlito syrichta. The sequence goes on from NW_007090623.1 coordinate 33,182, forward strand.
GTTGGTGTCTTCATGTGTTTCCACAGCTATTTTTTTTTCATATTCTTTTTGCAATTTATTTTAATGTATATAAAGTTTTCTCTTTTAAGTTGCCTGAGTTTTAACAAATACATAAAATTAATAGTGCCATTCTGCCTCTCTGTTGTGGTAATGTTCATACTCTTTCATAACTATTTTTATTTTTGTTTAATTATGGTGAGGTAGAAGCAGGAAGAGCTACAGACAGAAATTTTAAATGTTATTTAATAAAATTTTTAACTTTTTCTTTATAATTTATTTCAACTCTTTTAACCTTATCAAGTATTCCCCATCTAGAGATTATTTTGTGCTTTTATGGTCTTTTTTTATAATGTATTTTCTTCTTTAATCCATTAAAATTTATTTTGGCGTGCAGTAAGAGGAGATTCTAAATTGATTTTTTTCCAAATTGCTTAATTATTGTCCCAGGACCATGTATTGAATAATCAATTTCTTCCACACTGTTCTGTGATTCTTCCCAGGGGAGACATTTAAAAGTACAATTTCAGAAGATGAAACAAACTCTTGCAGTTTTTTAAATACTGAATTTTCTTAGTTCTAAAATACAAAAAATTACTAAGTTAAACTGTTGTTACTATTAATTTTTAACATAATCCGGAATTTCATGCCAAAAATAAACAAGAAGATTTTGATTATTTTATATCATTATTTCCTTTTTCCAGCTTTCTGGTGGAGCAAAGTGAAAAGTAACAAATTTAGCCAACCAACTGGTGGTTATTCATAGGATTTCAGTAACTTCTGTGTGAAATATCTCAATTGGTGATGAACAATGTGTGGGTGTACATGTGTCTGCAGCCAGTGTGCATATGTGTGTGTTGTTTACTTAAACCCCAGATCCTCAAAGTGTGGTCTCCCAACCAGCAACATCAGCCTCAACTGGGGGTTTTTAAAACTCAGAATCTCATGCCTCACTCCAATCTACTGAATGAGAATGTGCATTTTAACAAGATCCCTAGATGATTTGTATGTACATTAAAGTCTAGGATGCACTGACTTAAGCATGGCCTTACTGCTTGACTTGGCTAAAGGTCCCATTCCAATAAATTCCTTTTGCAAAGCAAGTTCTTTTAGAAAAGAGACAGAGACCCATCACCCATCCAGAAAACTTCATTCAAGGGGACTGAGAGGTATCACAGTAGCTCCAAGAACTGAGTTGTTGGTGTCTCCCTCAACATGAAGAGTTCACTAGTTGTCACTCTCGTGCTCCACCATTGATGTGACTTGGTCACTTGCTTGGTCTCTGTTTCTTTTATTCCTTCTATCTTCTTATTTTTTCCCTTTAATATTTACTGACCGGTTCTTTTCATAACTTCCTGGTGACACTCTATAGAGAGATTTTCTGGTTTCTCTAATTATTCACCTCACTCTACTAAGCAGAACTTGTGCACGTGTTTTTTCATGGCCAGTCTGTGCATTGTCTACCTTGGGTCTATTGAGAGCCCACCAGTGGAATCCTTATCCCTTATCATCGAGGGTGATACAATCTCCTTCAGAAGGGTACATGGGTGCAAAAGGCTTAGTTCCTGTTGTACAATCTCTTCTCATACTTAAAGTAGGTCTTACTGTTACGCATCACAGCATGAAATTCCTGTCTCCAGGGATGGAACTGAATTTGTTGAACACTTAATAACCTTTCCCAAGTGCATTTTTTTGTGTGATTAGTAAAGATTTCACTTAAAAATAAGAGGCCACTGAGTACTCAGGAAGCACAGTAAATGTAGTATCTCACTTACATGTCCACAACGGTTGTCATGTCCACAACGGTCCATCAGTTTTTCAATGAAATGAACCAGCTAAACTCTTCATCTAATTCTTTTACACTGGTATTTCTTTCTTGGCCCTGTGTGTTTGATCTTAAGCCAGTCCCTAGACTCTTCTGTCTTTACCCCACATATATGTTAACATCTCAGGTACTCCAAGCTGCTTCCAAATCTCACATAAGAGTGAGATTTCTAGGTATCTGGGGAGAGTAGAAGCTGCACCCACAGTCCAACTCCAAGGGCTCATCTGAGGCCTGGCTTCTGCTCTCTTCATGCCAGCATTCATGAGTAATTTTGGCCAAATAAGAAACAATTTACTGAGCATCTTCCAAGCTGAGGATGAGATAAGAAGCAATTAGCTCCTGTCTTGGAGTGCTCACCATATGCTAAGAAGATAACCTACCCATTGTAAAGAGAAAAACAATTATAGACCACCAGGGGCTTTTACCTAGGGGTGGCAAAAGAAGAGAGATCAGGAAGTCTAGCCAAAGAGAGTGTTTACCTTAACAGTAAGTGCTCAGAAGTAAACTGGCAAAGTCCAGTTCATCAGCTGGTTCACTTGTTTGTTCACTGAGTTATTCAACAAACGTTATTGAGCACTCAATGCCATTTAATCCTCAATATATTGAAAAGATGATACTATTATTCTCATTTTACAGATGAAGAAATGAAGCCTAGAGAGGCAAAATGACTTGCTCAGGATGAAACTGAAAAAAAGAACAGAGCCTCAAGGATGTGTGGAACCAAAACAAAAGATTTAAAATTGACATCATCAGTGTTCCCAAGGCAAGCAGAAAGTCGGTGGGATTTACAAAGTATTCAAAGAAATAATAGCCGAAAATATTCCAAATCTGGGGAGGGGGGTACATACACATACAGATTCAAGAATATGAAGGGGAAAAAAAAGAAATTCACAATACGACATATAATAGTCAAACTTCTGAAAACTAAAGACAAAGAAAAAGTGCTGAAAGTAGCCAGAGAGAAATCATTCATTGCCTATATGGGAGAAAAAAAATTCACATGACAGATTTCTCATCAGAAACAGTGGGGGCCAAAAGGATGGGACACAACATTTGCCTGAGTACTGAAAAAAAAAATAGATGTTAACCTAGAATTTTATAGTCAGTGATATTGCCTTCAGGAGTGAAGTGGAGATCAGAACATTCTCAAATGAAGGAAAACTAAGAGAATTTGTTGCCAGTTGACCTAACCACAAAGAATAGCTATAAGAAACTCTCTAAACAGAAAAGAACTAGTAAATGAAATTTTGAAACATTGGGAATGAAGAAAGAACATAAGAGCAAAAATATGAGTAAATAGCAATAAGCTTTCCTTCTCCTCTTGAGTTTTCTAAAATACAGTTTGACAGTTGAAATAAAAATCATAACACTGCCTGATGTGATTGTCAAAGTACATAGAGGAAATATTTAAGACGATTATATTATAAATGGGAAAGGGAAAGGGACATAAGAGAAGTAAGATTGCTGTACTCACTCAAGCTAGTAAACTATTGACACCAGTAAACTGTTAAGTCATGTATATATGAAATGCAATACTTAAGCAAGCACTAGAATCTATACAAAATGGTATACTCAAAAACATTATAGATAAAACAAATTGAATTCTAAACATGTTCAAGTACTCCAAAGGAAGGCAAGAGGGAAAAAAGAAAGCAAAAATCAAAAAGAACAAACAGAAAACAAAAATTAAATGGCAGACATAAGCTCTAGCATATTTTTAAATTACATTAAATGTAAATGGTCTTAATACACCAAATAAAACACAGAGAATGACAGCACATTTTTTAAAAAAAATACTCCATCTATAAGAAACTCATTTCAAATAGAATGATATGAGTAGGTTGAAAGGAAAAGGATGGAAAAAGATATACCATGTAAGTAAGCATTAATCCAAACAAAGCACGAGTCACTATGCTAATATCAAACAAAGTTGACTTCAGAACAAAGACAATTACCAAAAACATTACATAAAGATAAAAGGGTCAGCCAGGCTCGGTGGCTCAGCCTGTAATCCCGCGCCTTTGGGAGGCTGAGGTGAGTGGATTGCCTGAGCCCGAAGGTTCGAGACCCGCCTGGGCAGGCGAGACCTCATCTCTACAATTAATCAAAAAATTAGCCGGGCATGGTAGCGTGAGCCTATAATTCCGGCTACTCGGAAGGCTGAGGCAGAAGGATCACTGGAGCCCAGCAGGTCGAGGCAACAGTGGCCGGGAGCGGCCACTGCACTCCAGTCTTAGTGACAGGGTGAGACTCCAACTCAAAACAAAAAAAAAAAGATAAAAGGGTCAATTTAATAAGAACACATATCAGTCCTAAATGTGTATGCATCAAACAACAGAGTTGCAAAATATGTGAAACAAAAATGGATAGAATTGAAAGGAAAAACAGACAGATACATAATTATAGATGGGGATTTAATACTCCTCTCTCAACAATTGATAGAGCTAGACAGAAAACCAGAAGAGACATAGAACAACTCAACATCATCAACTTAAAGGATCAATTACTTTTTCAAGAACACTCCTTCCAACAGAAGATTACATACTCATTTCAAGCTCCAGTAGAGTATATACCAAGATAGGTTATTTGCTGGGCCATAAAACAAACCTCAATACATTCAAAAGAATTGAAATCAAGCAGAGTGTATTCTCTGACTACAATGGAATTTAGCTAGAAATCAATGACTGAATGATAACAGGAAACTCTCTAAACACTGGGAAACTGAAAACCACACTTCCGAACAATCTGCCATTCAGGTGCCATAGTGCATGCCTGTAATTCCAGCTACTGGGGAGGCTCAGGTGGAAGGATCACTTGAGCCCAGAAGTTCAAGACTAATCTGAGCAACATAGCAAGACCCTGTCTCAAAAAATAAATAAGATTTACAATTGATGGGCCAAAGAGAAAGTCTCAAGAGAAATTCAAAAAAATAGAAATTGGACTGAATAAAAATGATAATACAACCTATCAAAATGTGTGAAGTGCAGCTAAAACAGGGCTGAGCTAAAAATTTATAGTACTAAATGCTTATAATAGAAAAGAGAAAAAGTGTCAAACCAATAATCTAATCTCCTACATCAAGAAACTAGAAAAAAAAGAGCAAAATAAATTCAAAGCAAGAAAAGGTAGGAAATAAAAGACAGGAGCAGAGATCAATAAAATTGAAAACAGAGAAACGATGGACAAAATCAATGAAACAAAAAGCTGATTCTTTGAAAAGATAAATAAACTTGACAAACTTCTAGCAAGAGTGGCCAAAAAGGAGAGAAGACACAAATTATTCATATTAGAAATGAAGCATAGGTCATCATCCTAGTCCCTGCAGACATTAAAGGACTAATAAAGGAATACTATTACAACTCTGTACACATAAATTGACAACTTAGATGAAATGGACTGAAGTTAACACACCAGTAATTAGACAAACAAACATCATACACTTTCTAATATGATGCACTAAGAAGGATACAGCATCACATTTGTGGTATTTCTAACAAAAATTCTTAACCTCAGTGTAGTCTGGAGGAAACATCAGACAAATTCAAAGTGAAAGACATTATAAAAAGCAATTGCCCTGTGGTCTTCAAAAATGTCAATGTCATACTTTAAAAATATAGACCGAAGAATTGTTTCAGATTGACAGAGTCTAGACGTCTAACAAGACAACTGCAACACATGATCCTGCATTAAATACTGAACCAGGAAAAACTTTTTGATATAAAAATTGGTGCAACTGGTGAAATGTCAATAATAATCTTTAGATTATATCATAGTACTACATAAATGTTAATTTTTGTGTGATTTTGATCATTGTATTGTGGTTACATAACAGCACCCTTTCTCTTAGGAAATATACAATAAAGTATGTTGGAGTAAAGGGACATTATCTCTGCCAACTACCTTTCAACAAGCTCAGGAAAAAAAATAAAATATGCAAAGAAGAATGGTAAAGAAAATGTTGTAAAATGTTAACAATTGGTAAATCTGGTTGATAGGTATACAGTCCTACTTATTATTCTTGCAGTTTTTCAGTAAGTTTAAATTATTTCAAAATAAAGAGTTACACAAAAAATTACCTCCTTCTCAGGGTTCTTCTGAGATTTAATGAGGTAATGTGTGGACGTGTGATTAGCATAGTACTTGCCACCTAGCAAGTACTCAATAGAGGGTAAATGCCAGGAGGGAGTCTGGAGGAGCCTAGCAAGAAGAACTGTATTTTTGTCAGTGAAAAAAGCAGTCATTTAAAAGAAGCTTCTCTTCTTTCCCAAATGGAACAAATCTTTGGGAAGAATTCCTATCATGGGAGATGATTTGATGGCCTGACAAAGTCTCTTCCATATAAAACCCAAGAGCATGCAGCACTGTTGCTGGGAAAAGGGACCAAGGGAATCTAGAAACCAAAAACACCTCCCTAGACCCAGGCCTGAACCCCTGGCATACTAGGTTTGATTTGGGAACATGTAAGTCTCAACTGTGACTTATAGTCTCACACACCAAAATGGAGGGAATGCATCCAGGCCTAAGACTGAAGAAGCGAGAGAGCTTTCCTTCATCAGGGTTCTAGACCCACGATCAAAGTGATGATGGAGACCAACCATGACCTTGCATGCCATGGGAAGGCTCTATATTTTACTCTGAATAAGATGAGTAAATTCTGGAGATATTTAAGCAAAGAGGAATTATGACTTATAATTTCAGAAAGATATGTGAGCTATTGAAAAAGAAGTTGGCAATAGTGAGAGCTACCAGGAGGTGATTGCACTAATCAAGACAAGAGGTGACAGGGTCCCAAACCAGGGTGTGGCAGCAGAGAAGGTGAGAGATGCTGAGACTTTGAATGTATTATAAAAGTTGAGCCAATAAGTTTTGCCACCATATAAGATTTTTTAGAAGGATGAGAGAGAAAGGAGTCAAGGATAAAGTCAAGGTCAAATTTGATTTCAGTTTTTTAAAAGAGAAAATTTTTATTTACTCCTAATTCTAAAGAACCCTGGAGGAGGTTGGCCTGCCTGGCAGACTTTCCACTAGGAAGGAAGTCATCAAGACCAAGCTGGAACCAATGGCATCACATAATGAGAAGCATTAATGGAAGGAGGTAGGGTTCAAGTAAGCATGGCTTCAGGAATACGGGAAATGGCTATGAAATGAGTGACATAACTACTCCCATAGTTTTCCAAACTTCCCCTAAAACTGTCAAACCTTCAAAATTCTGTGAGTGATTGGGTTTCTGTGGCTATGGGCTTTCTGCCCAGTCTGTTGTTGGGAATTTAAAGAGACCAATAAGAAGTCTGTGAACTCTCAGGAGCCATAAAATTGAAGATTGAGGCCACATTTAGCCACTTATCCCCAGAGCAGGGTCTTTGTCTGCCAACATCAGAGCTCTAAACTATATTTACTCTCATGTTTCACCTAAATCTCGTCACCAAGCTGGTAGGTCTCTTGAAAACACAGATGGCTTTACACTTTAGACCTTCAGACACACAGAATCCTCAAACTGAACCTGATTGGATCAGATTAATTTAGATTCCACAATGTTTGTGGAAATGTTAGCTGATAGTCTAGTTCCTTCTCTAGGAATTTTCCATTAGTTTGGAGTTTCCCAGAAGCAGATCTTGAGAAAAAGAAATGTCATTCAAGTAGTTTACTGGGAGGTGATCTCAGGAAGCACCAGGAGGGGAGTGACAAGGTGAGATGGGACAGGAAAGGTAGCCAATACAGGGGCATTAGTTAGCAGATATCACTGTGGACAACTAGAGGCTCAGCTCTGCTGTAGACAGGGTAAAACACATCTCTGAGTTGTCCCATATGAGGGAGAGGAAGCTGGAGCCTGTATCAATCAATTCACATCTGTCATTAGTTCTGGAATATTCCTGACTGCCCTGTACATGGATCAAGCAGATTCCAAAGATGAAATACCCTCAAACAGTCTCAGGTGCTTATAGCAGGGTAAGAAAATAATTAGTGCCAATGGGAATGATACATCAGGGCACCAAATGAAACTTGTAAACTAATTTTTTTCCTTTTGTTTTTAAGTTATCAAGAAGATGCTGGCCCCACAGAATAACTAAAAGGAATTGCGACATAAATTCTCACTCTCTCTTTTTAATTCTCTCTTCCCTTCCCCTTCCCCTACTTCTTCCTCTTCTTCTTTTTCTCCTCTGCTTCCTCTTCCTCCTCCTTCTTCCTCCTCCTTCTTCTTCCTCCTCTCTCTTCATCACTACCCCATTCCCACTGCATTCCTTGGTGTTTGTGCCACTCTGAGCAGCTCTTCATGTCTTCATGAACCAATGGCAACAAAGCCACCCGTGCAATTTCAGCTTTATATCATCTTTACACTCAGAAATCCTAAAAGAAAGAGCTTTGCCTTCCAAAAACCTTCAGCAAATGTCTCACTGAACAAGACCAAAATATTTGCCCATGCCTGATAGATGCCATGGAGATGAAATAAGCTGATTTGATTGTGTGCCCACCCCAGAGCATTGGACGTTGAAGTTAATGCCACAATAACACCATGGACAGGGTCAACCTAGATGAGGTTGACAACAAAATAATTTTAATGAAAAAAATTATACACCCCACTAATAGAAAAGTTGGGACTACTAAAACCAAGGCCTTTAACACCCAACCAGAAAGTTTTCTACCAAACAAATTTCTCAACACAACTTTAGGGTCCCCTTTAGCCAATCCCAAGAAAATCTTAATTGCTCCTGTGTTTAAGCCTATTAGAGATTGGCATTCCACATCTCTCATCTTCGCTAGCAGGTAAAGGCAGCTTGCCTGTCTAATCTAGATCATTTCTGTAGCATTCCTTTCTGCCCTCCCTGCTCTGGGTGAGAGGTGGCTGCCAGGATCCCATCCTCCCTTTTCACTAGCTCTTTCTCTTCTGGGATTTCCTTGAGCCAAATGTTCTTTGAGTCTTTGGCAGGTCTTGCTGAGTTCTTTCCAACTCCTGTTTAATTCCTTCAATGGGTAAAAGTGTTTCAGATTCAGGATGAGCAGACGGAAGCTTTTGAAATGAAATTCACAAAATCATTATGGGTGCTTGGTGCTCATGGCAAGGTCAGATTAAAGAATGCCCTAGATTTAAGGCTATAGGAGACCCTGTACCCTACAGGAGATTTGGGGATCATGTGCCATCAGGGCTTCAGGTATGACTGAGCTGCACTTGGAAATTCATCCTCTTTTGCTGGTCTCCTTAAAGAAATGGAAACTGTTTCTGGAACAATATCTAAAATTGAACTTATAGGTTAGACTAATGGCCAGAATTACAAAATCTGTCTAGGGCCAGAGTGAAATGTCCTCTGAGGGCAATAATGGTGGTCAGTCTAAGATGTTATCAGAGGTCCATCCATGACCCCATGGGGTGGGGCAAGATTTGGTTCATAATTGCCAACCTAAGTTTCTCTGGGAAGCAGATCAAATGTTCTCAGGACAATGGTATGCAAATATGAATTTTGGCTGATGCAAGTGGCACTTTCTCCCAATATGAAAACCACTTTGGAGTAAAATTTCAAATCAAGGCACGTCTTTTGGCAATCAATAGTCAGTGCCTAACAAGCTTCAGGGTCACTTCAAGTTCACTTCAATCACTCTCCTCTTTAGCCAAAGAGCTCCCCAGCCCCACTAGTCCCTTTCCTTGACCTCAGACCTACCTTCAAGTCCAGAACCTTGGATGCACCTGGCCCTTAACCCTCATTGACTTCCAGTCCTCATCATGGGCACAGTGAGCCACACCCATTTCACTGTGCTCTGAAACCCTAAATCCACTGACTCTCATGCAAGGGTCCCCCCGATGCAAAACACTGAGACAAGGACTTGAGTGCAAGTTAACTGGTGGGAAAGTATAGGGACTGCAGAAAACACCCATGAAAGTGTTGAGAATTGAAAAGGAAAAAGAAGGCAGCCAATAAAAGGGTGTGTTATCAAGCAGGTTACCACTGTGAGCAGCTGGAACTTAACCCTGGTGAGGAATCCTGGGAGACTGTGCAAAGCATCCTTCAGAATTAGCTTACCTTCAACTGTCAGGTCTGTTTCCTTCTCTGTAGCTCTCAGGCCACTTCTTGACTGTTCTGCACATAGGCCATACGGCCAGAGAATCACAATCATTCACTGTAAGCAGCTTTGAGTGTAGAAGGGAATGTCTCAGGGATTTACCATTTCATGTACAGCACCTGTACAGTCCTCATAATCAATCACCAACACCCATTGCCTCAGTGTGCTCTGAGGACTGAACAAGGACTTGGCCCCATGCAGGGAGGCTGTGCCACTGGGACAGAAAGAAGACTCATTCCCCAGTCTGGAGCAGTTTCTTGCCCCCATGATGGGTAGACAAAATTCACACATGCAGCAAGGGTGAGACCCTATCAGATGGCCAACAGCCCCTGTCCTAACAAACATGTGCTATAAGGAAGAAAACCCAATGGAGGTGTAACCACAACTGGGCCTTGAGTAAAGCACAGGATCTGGACAGGCAGCAGGACAAGAGTGGGGCACAGGCACACTCTGCAAGGGTGAGGGGTAAGGGGTAAACAAGGCCAAGCAGCAGGTCGAGCAGGCTGGAGCCAGGGTACAGCTAGCTGAGTGTCAGGCTGGCAAGGTAGGTCAAAACAATTTAACCCATCAGCTAAATGTCATTTGCTCCCACTCCACATATGGTGTTGGTTTGACTAATTATGTATTCTATTTTGGTTATTATTATTTATGGATTAGGAGGCAAAGAATTACCAGGCAGCACTGGAATGGCAGGGACCTGGGAAATTAGATTTGATGAAATGAGTGATAGGGATCCATTGAAGCTTGCTGAGCAGTCGAGTGGTAGGATGAGTTATTTAAATTTGTGATTGTGCCCCTACCAGGAGGAAATAGTTTCATCTAGCACCTTTTGCTCCTGGTAAGGCATCTCCTTTCTTCCTCCAGCTAGCATTCCCAGTTGGTTCCCTCAGCCTACCCTGCATCTCTACCTGAGGGCAGAATCTGAAGATGGGGAGGGGCTCCCCCAACACAGAGCAGGGTGTAAGTGCCTAGGAATTAACTCCTCAGTGACAACCTCTACCCAGAGAGGGCAGAAGTTGGTGGAGATGTCCTAGCTTCCTCCCCTCTTTGGGGACAGTCCTGAGACCTAATCCATGCATTCACTCAGAGAATCCTCAGCAGGACCGAGCTCTAGTTGTCCACCTGCCCATTAATGCACTCTTTGTTGGTTCTGCCTCCCTTCCCTGTCTAACCTCTCAACTCCTTACAGTGACTCCTGTAGAAACTCCCAAAAAAATTCCTTAGCTCCAAATTGTCTCTGTGTCAGGTGCTACGCAATGATAACATGTGCATGATGCTCAAACCTGACAACTGCTTGGGAGCAAAAATATTTATAACTTCTTTTCTGGATTCAGAGAGGTTGATTGGAGGGACTTTCAAAGCAAGCTAATGGGTGCTGAAGGCATGGAAAACAAGAAGGGAGTCAAGTATTTTCTTTCTTTCTTTCCTTTTTTAAAAATTTTTTTAATGCAGCAACAGTGGGGGGAAAAAACTCAGACCCATTCATAAATTATTGTGTTAAGGGAAGAGCATCTTAAAGTAGAATTGGTCCTGGGCACCAAACCAGAATGTTAGCTGAAACAGAACAAAAGTTGCCAGGCAGAGATGTAGCACCTGCCTCATTTCTGTCTATGCTCAGACTCTGATGCTGCCACCCCGGCACCATCATCAGTTCCTTTGCTCTCTATCACTGCTGTGCTCCACTCTATCCCACAGTCAACCAACATCCACCACTTTCTTCCCAGAAATCCACACACAATGGTCTTGGGAGAGAGGGCCTGGGAGCCAGGCATCCTGGTCTGACCTGCTTCTGCAAGACCATTGAAACAGATGGTGACCGTGCCAGTTCCCAGTCTGGTCTTGCCACTGCAATGCCCCCACCTTGATGCAAGCATCCACTTTCTCTGGTCCACAGACTCTGCCATGCTGCCTGCAACACAGGCCAGCAGTGCCAAATGCCCAGGATTAACTCTCAGTGCTGTTGTTGACAGCAGGTGTATAAATGTGTTGCCCACTCCCCCGTCAGATGGGATAGCTTTGAGGCACATGCTCTACACTGTCTCCCAAGGTCCACCAGTCAGATTGAACTTCAATTACCCTCAGGGAAATTGGACTAATAACACATCCTGCATGGGCTGAGTTCCCTTCACTGTTTCACTCTCCCACTCCCAACCAGTATTTCCTGGGATCACCTCCCTAGTAAAGTATTTGCATTCACACACTTGCCTGCTTTTTGGAGAACCCAACCTAAGATAAGAGTGGTTGGGTCCCCTTTCCTCTTGGAGTCTCTATCAAGGACAAAATATTACCTGTCCTGTGAAATGAGGGGACATGAGATAAGAAGAGGTTCAAATTTCTTAACCTGGCACTCAACACTTGTACACAGTAGGAGAACAATCAAGATTCTTTTGATGATGATGTTAATGACGATGATGATGATGATGATGATATCATGTTTTTTGAAAATTTAAAACTCAATATATAAGGGAACATCATATCTATTGTTTCTCGACAGTTTTGTACCATTCAGAAATTTCTGTCTTGTTTGAGCCGGGTGACCACCCAATGAGGTAGGATTTATCCCCTTGGACAGATAAAGGTTTTGAGATTTAGAGAGTTTTAGGAAATTGCTCAAAGTCACAAGGAAAGTAAGTGAGAGAGCCAGAATTTAAATCTCATATGACCCCAAATTATGTTCTCATACTTCTGTGTACACTGGCTTTCTAAATTAAAAATGTATCATTTTATGTCAGAGGATGGCTCTATCCTGAATGGGGAGGGAATTACTCCTTTCTACTGTCCTACCTTGGGAACTCCTATTTGCCTTCTGCACATAGCTCAGGCCTTGATTCATCATGGAAGCATTCTCTGGGCCCTCCCCAGCCCAAGTCTGGACTTAAATACTCAGGAGCCCCACCGGACGTAACCCATGTGCCCCAAACCAAACCCTGCTATAGAGTTCCCTTTTACTTAGCTGCCTTTCCCTCACCTCCTCACCCAACTCTGTGTCCCTAAACCTGGAGCAAAGCCTGCCTAACACATAGGACACATGGCCCCTCCCTCAGACAGGCTCCCTGCAGGTGTTAATCAAGAGAAAAAAAGAGAGTGCCAATTAGCCACCATGCCCTTTTTTCTTTTCTGGGCTCCTGGCTTCCTTCTCTGGTAGAAATGAGGGCACTGATCTCAATGACCTCCACAACTCTCTACCTCTGGCAAGAGATAATTCTAGGGATGTCCCAGCACCTCTGGACATCTTAGGGAGACACATAGTATAAAGTGTTGTTCTTGTCCTCTAGGGACTTACATGGAAATTGGGAATGTGATGATCACAGATGTGACCCAAAGCAACAGTATGGGCCAGGTTCCCAGATGATTCATCCTGAAGGAAGTCAGAAAAAGGAAAATGAATGCTTTGTCTTACCCTGAGATGAAAATTTCTGTGAATGTGGTTTATTGGTAATGTTCCCTGGGCAAGTGGGGGTGGGGGCAATAGTGGGGGAGGGAGGAAATGAGAATAAGGAGGGAAGAATGTCAGGCAAAGGTGTGATACCAACTGGAGCACCAGGAGGGAAAACCTTGCATCAGTACTGCAGGAAGTCTCATCCCAGAGTCATCCTGATTAGGGACATGGGAGCTGGGGTTTTTATATCCCACACTTTTCAGTCATCAGTTAAGATCTTCCTGCAAGGTATAAATTCCCATGCACTGTACTCTCTGTGCCTGAAGTGAGTTCCAACACAAGGGAACCTGAGAAATGCAGTTCTCCAAAACACAGAGCAGAGCAGGGAGAAGGACATGAAATGGCCTTCAAGTAAACCAATGACACATGAGACTTGTGCCTTAAGAGACTCAGTCTTAGAGGCCTAATGCCTGAGATCTGGTTTCCAATTTCTATTTTGTGTTGTTAGAAGATAACTCAGGGTTATGCAAGGAGTTTCCAGAATCTCCTGAATTTAGAACCAGGCTGCATATGGTTTATGAGGCTCCAATGTAAATGCCACCCTCTGCAATGACAGCTGGCTCAACCAGGCAGTGTGTACCCAGGAACTTTGGGCCTGGAATTTTCCATTCTCTGAAGTTCCCAAGGCCTAGTGTCATCACAGGAAAGGGGAGCAGGATGAGGCATTGCAGGTAGAGATGCAACAAAGGGGCATGGTTGATTATTGAAGAAAAGCCAAGTTAGACTTCCCTTATGGTGGCAGGAAAGTGAGCCTTACAAAAGATTTTCTAAAAATTGTTAAATCAAAAAACCATCTGGGTTTCCTCTAAGTTTTGAGGGAAACATCAATCTCCTGGGATGCAAGTCACCTTGGTGTCTTCACACTGACAACGTGCTGGGGTAAAAGGGCTGGGGGTAAAAAGTGGGGAACTGGAAGAGCCTGGGCAAACCCAGAGCTGGTTGGAAAACCTACAGGGATTGGTGATGCAAGGCCTCACTTGCCATTCTGGCTGCTCCAGAAGGCCATATCTGCCATGAATCATATCATGGAATCAAGCCCCATCTGCCAAACAATTCTCTATGGAGAGTGGCAGCAGGGCAAACAAAGAAGCAGGAACTCCAAGCATGTCCACAGAATCTCTCAACAGTGCCTTCAAGCAAACTGAAACCCCTTTGGTTCACTTCCAAAGCTGGCTTAATCCAAAGTTCTGGACCAACTTTAAGACATTTCTCCCACCTTCCATCACTGGCAGATGCTGTCCTCAAGTCTTGGGAACCCCAAAGCTGCCAAGCCTTCTGCTATACATCCTCATCCATTCCTGCTCATTGAGATTGTCCCAGAATCTAAGAAGTTCCTCCTTCATTCCCACCACTAAAATACAGTGGCCCAGCACACAGACTCAAAGTTAAAGGATAGAAAATGAGTTTCCAGGTAAATGGATCACAAAAGAAGGCAGGAGTTGTGATCGCAATATCAGACAAAACAACCTTTAAGCTATCAAAAATTTAAAAAGAAGCCGGGTTCGGTGGCTCAGCCTGTAATCCCGCGCCTTTGGGAGGCTGAGGTG
>NW_007090623.1:48242-50050 GCF_000164805.1 Carlito syrichta
GAGTGGCCACTGCACTCCAGTCTGGGCAACAGAGTGAGACTCCAACTCAAAGAAAAAAAATTTTTTAAAGATGCGAAAGGACACTACATAATGATAAAAGGTTCAATCCAGCAACAAGAAATATCCATCCTAAACATACATGCACCCAACACAGGTGCACCAACATTTATAAAGCAACTACTAAATAAACTAAAAAAAGGTATTAACTCTAACACTAGCAGGGGATTTGAATACCCCACTGAGAGCCCTAGATAGATCATCAAGGCAAAAAACTCAACAAGGAGATCCAGAACCTAAACTTGACACTCAACCAAATGGACTTATTAGATACCTACAGATTATTCCACCCAACAACCACAGAATATACATTCTACTCATCACCACATGGAACATACTCTAAGATGGATCACACCCTTGGCCATAAATCAAGCATAAGAAAATTCCATAAGGTTGAAATCTTGCCATGCACATTTTCAGACCACAGTGGAATAAAAATAAATATCAACACCAACAACATTTCCCCAAAGCCCACAAGGACATGGACACTAAACAGCATGATGCTGAACAACTACTGGGTCAACACTGAAACTAAAGCAGAAATTAAAAGATTCCTGGAAACAAATGAAAATGAAGAAACATCTTACTCTGGGATGCCATGAAAGCAATTCCAAGAAGGGAATTTATATCTCTACAAGCACACATCAAGAAAACGAAAAGATCACAAGTGGAGAGCCTAACAAATTACCTAAGGGAGTTAGAAAGAGAAGACCACCAAAACCCCAACTTTAGCAGAAGAATCCAAATCACAAAAATAAGAGCCCAAATAAAGGACATAGAAGACAAAAATATGATAGAAAACATCAACAAAGCAAAAGACTGTTTCTTTGAAATAATTAACAAGATTGATGGGCCCCTAGCCAGAATGACCAAGAAAAAGAGAGAAAAGCCCAAATAAACACACTCAGAAATACAAAAGATCAAATCACAACTGACTCCAAAGAAATACAAAAGATGATCAGAGATTACTATCTACACCTGTATGGAAACAAACTTGATAACCTAAATGAAATGGTGGACTTTTTGACATCACACAACCTACCCAGGCTGAAACAAGAAGACATTGAAACACTAAATAGACCAATAACAACCCAGGAAATTGACTCTGTCATAAGAAAACTACCAACAACAAAAAAACCCTGGACCAGATGGCTTTCCAGCAGAATGCTATAAAATGTACAAGGAGAAGCTGATACCAATCCTATTGAAAGTATTCCAGGTAATTGAGAAAGATGGAATTCTTCCCAAATCATTATACAAAGCTAACATCACACTGATACCCAAACCGGGTAAAGATTCAACAAAAAAAAGAGAACTACAGGCCAATAGCCCTTATGAACATAGATGCAAAAATCCTCAACAAGATTCTAGCAAATGGAGTTCAAAAACACATCTCAAAAATCATCCACCATGACCAAGTAGGCTTCATCCCAGGAGGTAGGACTGGTTCAACATTCACAAGACCACAAATGTCATTAACTACATCAACAGAGTGAAAACAAGAACCACATGATTATCTCATTAGATACAGAAAAAGCTTTTGATAAAATTCAGCATCCCTTCTTGATTAAAACTCTCAAACACCTAGGTATAGAAGGAATATGCCTCAAAATAGTAAGGGCCATCAATGAAAAAAACCCCACAGCTAACATATTGCTAAATGGGCAGAAACTGGAAACATTTCCCCTGAAAACTGAAACAAGACAAGGCTGCCCACTCTCACCCCTCTTGTTCAACATTGTGTTGGAAGT
>NW_007090623.1:50517-50765 GCF_000164805.1 Carlito syrichta
GAGGCTGAGGTGAGTGGATTACCTGAGCCCGCGGGTTCGAGACCCACCTGGGCAACTTGGTGAGAACTCATCTCTACAATAAATCAAAAAAATTAGCCTTAGCCGAGTGTGGTAACGCGTGCCAGTAGTTCCAGCTACTTAGAAGGCTAAGTCAGAAGAATCACCTGAGCCCAGCAGATCAAGGCTGTGGTGGCCGGGAACAGCCACTGCACTCCAGTCTGGGGGACAGAGTGAGACTCCAACTCAAA
>NW_007090623.1:51082-52018 GCF_000164805.1 Carlito syrichta
CTCATCTTTGACAAAGCCTCCAACAATAACCACTGGGGAGAGGAGAACCTATTCAGTAAACAGTGCTGGGAAAACTGGCTGACCACATGTGGAAAACTGAAACAGGACCCCTACCTATCACCATACACTAAAATTAGCTCTAAATGGATCAAAGACCTAAATGTAAAACCTCAAACTATAAGAATCTTAGAAAACGCAGGAGACACTCTTATGGAAATTGGAACTGGCAATCAATTCCTATTCAGATCCCTAAAGGCCAATACCTTAAGAAATAAGATAGACAAGTGGGACCTCGTCAAACTAACGAGCATCTGCAAGGCAAAAGAAACCATCCAGAGAGCAGGGAGACAGCCCACAGAATGGAAAAAAATATTTGCCAACTATATATCTGACAAAGGTCTAACATCTAGGATTTACAAGGAACTCAAACGCACCA
The DNA here is from genome assembly GCF_000164805.1 of Carlito syrichta. NCBI lineage: Eukaryota > Metazoa > Chordata > Mammalia > Primates > Tarsiidae > Carlito > Carlito syrichta. The sequence continues at coordinate 51,519 of NW_007090623.1, forward strand.
AAAGAAAAAAACAAACAGCCCCTTTAAAAAATGGGCAAAAGACATGAATAGACACTTCTCAAAAGAAGATATACGGGCAACCAACAGACACATGAAAAAGTGCTCAGCCTCACTCATCATCAGAGAAATGCAAATCAAGACCACACTGAGGTGCCACCTCACCCCAGTAAGAATGGTCATCATTAATAAAACAAACAACAACAGTACTGACGAGAATGCAGAGAAAAAGGAATGGTTCTACACTGTTGGTGGGAATGCAAACTAGTGCAACTTCTCTGAAAGACAGTGTGGTGATTTCTGAAAGAACTAGAAATTGACCTTCCATATGACCCAGCAATTCCCCTATTGGGAATATACCCAGAGGAACTCAAATCATTTTACAAAAAATATACCTGCATGCATATATTTGTTGCAGCTCTATTCACAATAACAAAAACATGGAACCAACCATGTTGCCCATTGAAGCTGGACTGGATAAAGAAAATGTGGTATATATACAC